>NW_021319801.1:334258-397807 GCF_001605985.2 Dendrobium catenatum
CTCGTAGGAGATTTAGAACCACACACGCACCTGATTTTAAAAATTGATTTTTCAAAACTCAATTGGATTTCTTTGGGAAAACTTAAAATACTAGTGATCGTTATTATTACAATCAAAGAATTATCATCGAATGGTATTTTCTCCCTTTGGGGAGATACACTTTTCTTTGATAAGGCTTTGGATGTGAAATCAACGATCACACTTCTTGAATATTGTGGCTGTATATTCAGTAGAATCTCATTTTGACCCTTCGGGGCCATATGAAGTTCTCTTTAGCATTCGGTCACGATATTCAAGATGAATTTTATAATTCTAAATCTGAACGCCGTTATGAAATTTTATTTTCATCTTTCGAGGTGATATATTCTTTCTAACGGGATGATTCGATTTTAGAATTATAATTTATCTTTGACTCCCAAAGAAAACCAATATTTTCAAAATATGCTTTCAAAATTCCACCAACAGCAACAAAATCCACCGTGAATCTGCTGATGTGGACTTCTACTTTTTGGGCTACTTCAATCAAGTTTTGTTCAACTATGTACCTAGGCAGAGTAACAAGCCTGCCAATTTCTGTGCCCGCTATGCATTAGATAGATCTTTTGTTTGGAAATTTGTTAGTGATTCTGACGTACCTGACGTTTTCACCTCGCTGTTGAGGGAGGAAAGCGACCGTGTATAGTCTGTTGCCTTATACTTTTTCTTCCTTCTTTATCTAATGCAAATGCAACTTTCAAGGAACCCAAAATCTATGGGAGGTTCTTCATTTCTTTCCACTCCTTTCTCTCACTAGAGTGTTTCCTAGTGTGAGAAGCTCTGGGCAAGGCGGGGGGAGACAGGCGGTCTCCTCCCCGCTCCGGCGGGGGTGGCGGTGGTGAAGGTTCGGCGGATGGTGGTGGGCGGGATAGGAGGCGGTCGGGTTTTGGTGCGCAGGGTGGTCGCAAAGGCGGTGAGGTGAAATCCCCGGCCAAGGCGGGATCGGGGAAGTCGGCGGGCAAGGGTCTTGCGGCTGCAAGGAACTCGGGCGAGGATGGCTGTTCAGGCGAGAAGGGGACTAAGGCGGCGGATTGCTACAGCGGGGGCCAGTCGGGATTGCGGGGTGGGCCGGCGGTGCCCAAACCGGAGGACATGGCTTTGGACGGGGCGGGGTTGGGGACGCGGGAGGCAGCCTTGCTTCGCTGTGCCAACCTGACGGCGGAAGTGGGAGATGTGGCTATGGATTTTGAGCTGGCCATGGATAGGGTGGCGGCTGCTGCTGATGCGGAAGAGGCTGCAGCAGCAAGGCGGGCCAAAGCGCTGGAGCTTGCTTCAGACTGTGTGAGGATGGCTGAGGCGGAAATGCCGACTGTGCAAACTGGGGCGGCAAGGCAATGTGAATAGTCCCAGGGCTCGATTGTTTGGGCGGCTGAAGGTGCAGCCGGCGATGGGGGTGGAAATGTGGAATTATGTATGGAAGATGTATTGGCTAATGAGGCGGGGGGAGCTATAGCTGGGTTAGGCGTGAACCTCCAATTTTCCATGGGTAGTGGCGGTGGAGTGCCTCAATCGCGCACTCCAACTGTTTGCCAAAATGTCTCTACCAAACCAAAAGCTGCTGTGTTTGGTGGGCAGACCGCTGCGACGTCTCAAGGACCAACGAGCAATGCTTGGAAGAAGCCGAAACACATACGGATCACAGAGGAAGTTGCGCAAGGGGCTTTCTCGACGGATGGCATCTCGGTTAACCTGCATATGGATTTGGTGGAGAAGCGCATCCATGACTTGGATAATGCGGTGGTGGGCAAGATTATTGGGAAGAGACTACCGTACTTTGTGTTGAATGCTGAAGTTAAGCGACAATGGGGTCGCTTTGGAGATTTTAACCTCACCACCATTGGGGCGGACTGTTTTGTATGTCGTTTCCATTTGGAGGAGGCCAGGGATGCGGTGCTCTGCGGGGGACCTTGATTTTTTAGCGGGAACATCGTTGGGCTGGATCGCTGGTCTCCTAGCTTCTCGCCTAACTCTCTGGCGGGATTGTCGTCGCCAGTGTGGATTCGCTTACCGCAGCTTCCTCTACATTATTGGGACATCCCCAATGTCATGCGAATTGCTTCACAATTCGGAATGCCTTTATGGATAGATGCCCAAATGGGAGGTGATGGAAGAAGGGAATATGCCCGTGTGTGTGTGAGGCTTGATTTGGCTAAGAAATTACAGACTGTAACTTGAATCAATGGCTGGAAAGGACGCTTCTACCAACGGGTGGAGTACGAGGGACTTGGAATGTCTTGTTTTGGCTGTGGTCGGGTTGGCCACAAATAAGAGCTGTGCCCCAATCGGCGGGAGAACCGGATTGGGGAAGCGGCCAGGACGCCTTTGGCTGTCAATAAGGGGAAGGCTCCTATGGAAGGGGGCGGCTCTAGTGTGGCTTCGTCTGGTAAGCCATGGGGAAGCCCGTTGGGGACAAGCAATGAGGTCGCGACACCGCCTGGAGGAGGAGGTTCGAGTAGCAGAATTAGCACGGCCGGGCAGGGTGCTGCCACTCTTGAGGTGGCAAAGACGGCCCCTGCAGCTGGGAAAGGTGATAGACATCACGCTGAAGACAATGGCTGGGAGCTCACGGAGGATGAAAAACAATTCGGGGAATGGAACCTGGTGCCTCCTCGGCGGAGACCGGGTGGTAAGGCGAAATAAGGACAAATTGTGGCGGATAGTAAGCCGCTGCGGGAGAATGTTACTCGCCAAGTGGACCTCAAGGAGGTGGGGGAGTCATTGAGAGGTCGCGCCAAGGAAAATCTTAAACCAAGTTGGCGTAAACTGGGGGTTACGGAGCCCATCCTTTTCTCGGCAGGAGTCGGGCGAGATAGGCCACGGAATGGTGCCTCGAGGGCCCATTTTGATAAGGAATTGCAGGCGCTTGGCCCCATCGGGGTGGGTCCGCGAAAGAGGCGCAAGGAGGGTGATGCGGCATTGAGCGGCGGGGATGCTTCCCCTATGGTTGATCAATGACCCACATCCAATTCTGGAATTGCAGGGGGGGGCTCGTAAGAAGAACACGAGCAACTTCTTGCAACACCTCATCGTCTCTAATAAGGTGCTCTTTGTAGGACTTTTGGAGACTAAGGTCGATGTGATTACATGGGTGGAGGTGGACAAGCTTGCTGGATTTGGGTGGGATTTTTTCCACCAACCGGCGAATGGCCGCTAGGGAGGAATTCTGGCTTTATGGAGGGCGAATATCTCCACCTTCACGATTGAAGTGGCTACTGATCAGTGTGTGGTGGGGAGTCTTACTCTTCCTAACCTTCGCACTTGGAAGATTGCCCTTGTCTATGCTAACAAGGATGTGCATATTCGTCGGCTGTTGTGGGAGTCTGTTGGGACTGCCTCGTCGACTAGCTGCCCTTTAATTGTTGGAGGGGACTTTAACTGCTGCTTATCCCAGGAGGAGAAGAAAGGTGGAAAGCGCTTTCGTTTCTCCAATGGAGCTCAGGAGATATTGGATTTTATGGCCAACTCAGACCTGCATGATTTGGGGTTCTCGGGGCCTCGATACACTTGGTCGAACAACAAGAACGGCAATTACAGAATTTGGGTGCGCCTTGATCGTGTGCTTATGAATTCCGAGGGGCTGGCGGTGGCCCCATTCGCCTCGGTTTGGCACCTTAGCAGGGTGGCATCTGATCACTGCCCCTTGCTCCTTAATTTGGGAGAGAGTTCCTCGTCGACCAACTTCAAGTGGATTCGGTTTGAAGACATTTGGAAGAGCTATCCAGCTTCGTGGAGGATTGTGCATACGCAATGGCGTAAGAGGGATTTCGGGCAACCGGCGGAGGTTCTTAATCGTAAATGCGCCCGTACCCTCAAGGCACTGCATTTTTTGAGTCGGCATCGTATTCGGGATATGGGAATTCACAAGGAGCAACTTGAGCGGCGTATAGAGGAGCTACAACAAACTGACTGTTTGGAGCAAGGTTTATCGGAGACCCAGGAGGATGAATTGCGTTTGGCTATTGGGGAATTCCATACTACGTTATCCCGGATCACTGTTTGGCGGAGGCAACGAGCGAAAATTCGATGGATTGAGGAGGGTAACGCCAACTCTCACTTCTTTCATCTGGCGGCTTCGGCCCGGCGTAGATCCAATCGTGTTGTGGAGATTAGACGGGGGGATGGGTCCTTGACATCCAACCCGTCGGATATCCAGGAGGAATTCTGGAATTTCTTTTGTGACAAATGGAAGGATAGATGCACCCATACTATGCGCTGGCCGGTCTTTCAAGTGGAGGATCGTATTTCGGAGCAGGTCAGTACTTTAATTGGAGCGAATATTATGGCGGAAGAGGTTCAGGCAGCTGTTTTCAGCTGTGGCAATAATCGCGCTCCCGGCACCGACGGTATCACCTCATCTTTTCTTAAATTTTACTGGCCCATTATCAAACAAGATGTGTGTGCTGCTGTCCTTGACTTTTTTTCTAGCAATTCCATGTGTCCTGAGTGGAAGGATACGATGTTTATCCTTTTTCCGAAGACCAGTAAGGCTGTCACGCCTTCGCAATTCCGGCCGATCAGCCTATGCCAGACTTTCTACAAGGTGGTTGCTAAAGTTTTGGTTAACCGGATGAAGCCGGTGTTGGCGGGGATCATTAGTGAGGAACAAGGGGCGTTTGTGCCTGGACGGTCAATTGCTTCCCATGGACTGATGGCGCAGGAAATCATGTGTAAGTTTCAACACTCTACAAAGCTAGCGGGGTTGATGGCCCTCAAGATTGACATGAAGCAAGCCTACGATTGCATGGCATGGGAGACTTTGGAAACGGTTTTGAAGGATTTAGGGTTCTCGGAGGCCTTCGGGACATGGATCATGGCGTCTGTGACTAACCCGAGGTTCACTTTTCTCCTCAATGGAAATCGCTCGCAGTGGATTTGTGCCAGAAGCGGGTTTAGACAGGGTTGCCCCCTACCCCCATACCTGTTTATTTTGTGCTCGGAGTTGCTTTCGAAGGCGATTAGGTAGCGTGGCGATCAGCTTGGCGTACAAATAATACCGAATGGAGAACGTGTCTCTCACCTGCTGTACGCGGATGACATTATGGCCTCTGTGGAGGCGAACATTGCGAATGCCAAGAAGATCCAGGGTATCTTTGATGATTATTGTGGTTGGATTGGGCAACGAATCAACCGGGGCAAGTCGGCTATTCTTTTCAACAAGAGGTGCCCCTGGTGGAAATGCAGGAGAATCTCTCGGCTGATGGGATTCACCATGGTCTATTATTTGGAGTACCTTGGCTTGTCGTTGGTCATGAGGAAGTTGATTGCTTCGGATTTTGCGGGGCTGCTGCGAAAGGCTGCGGATAAGGTCAATGTGTGGGGGAGAAGGCACCTCTCCTTGGCAGGCCGGGCGACGCTTATTCGTTCCGCTCTTCTCTGCATACCTATGTACTATATGACGCTGACTAATGTTCCGAGACGGGTGCTGGCGGAGGTGGACCGAATTGGGAGACGTTTTATGTGGTGGAAAGATGGGAATAGATGGGGGCTGCACTATGTCGCCTGGAATGACCTTTGTCGGCCGATATCTCAGGGCGGGCTGGGTTTTCACTCGACGGAGGTATGGCAAGCCCCTCTACGTGCTCGGTTGGCTTGGCAGTTTATTAAGGAGCCGGACAAGTGGCTGCACTGTATCCTTATTGCAAAGTATGGGGATGACCTCGAGAGGAACATTACAGCTAGAAATGTTTTGGTGACATGGAGGATTCTGCGGGATGGGGCTGCGGCTTTGCGGCCTTTGCTTCGGTGGAGGATTGGTGATGGGCAACGCATTAGTATTCTCTGGGATGTCTGGATTCTTGATAGACGCCCGGCGGAATGTCCGTGCTTTGAGAACCTTGCTGGACTGGAGGATTGGAGTGTCAGTTGCTTCCTGGATGATGCACTTCAGTGGAGGCAGGAGCTGCTTGTTGAGACTTTTGGGGATGCGATGGCTGGTAGAATTTCCTTGATTGCCACTAATCTGGAGCGGGGGACGGATATGCCTGAACTTATCAACTCCCTATGCTCCCAAACCATCACTGCTATGGCATATCAGGCGGCTATTGGGGTCCGTGATTACCAGTTTGGGTGGCTAAAGAAGCTGCGGCTACACCCGCGGAGAGAACTTATTTTGGTGGAGGCTCTTGAGGGATGCTCTCCCCACTAATTTGTGGCTGTTTCGCCGGGGTTTGACTGATAATCCCGAATGCCCGTGGGGATGCAAGGAGGTTGAAAACCTTGACCATTGTTGCCTTCATTGTTCCATGGTCAAGCGGGTCTTTGATTGTTTAGCCAAGTGGGGATTTACGGTCCCCGCCCCTACCTCTTTATGTGAACTTGTGGATTTATTGCAAAGGGCGGCGGCAGGCAACCCCATTATGGGTAGAATCTTTTGTTATGTGGTGTATCAAGCCTGGAGAGCCTGAAACTCTATGAAGCACGGCCGGCCGTTCGGGACTCCCTCTATCTTGGCTGCTACGGTGCTTGCGGCCCTTCTGAAGATGCTCTCGTCGCCTCCTTTGGAGCAATGGTGTACCAATCAGCCCGTGGGGCTGCCTTCTCACAAGTTATGGTGCCCCCCCCCCCCTCTAAATTGGCTAAAGATCAACTTTGATGGGTCTTTGCTTCCGTCGAACCGTGCTGGACTGGGCATTGTTGTCCAGGATCATGAGGTGAAGATGGTGGTTGCTGCCGGCTACCAAATTGAGCAGTGGGATGCTAACCGGACGGAATTGCTTGCGGCTCAGGCTGGACGGCTGGTTCTTGAAGAGTGGATGCTCGACTTGGATGGGATTATCGTTGAGGGTGACTCCCTCAATGCTATTAAGTGGCTTCAAAGTTTGTGCAGCCCCCTCTGTGCTGCTCACCGCCTGGAGGAGGCGCCGGATGTCTCCTTCTTCTGCAGCTTTAAGCAGACTATGTTCCAACATATTGATAGACAAAGCAACCGGCCGGCGGATTTTTGCGCTCATCTTGCCCTTCTTGGAGACTTTATTTGGAAGGATATTAATAGTAGTGTGATCCCCTTAGCTTTTGTTTCCTTGCTAAGGGAGGATAGTGATAGAGCTTAGTCTTTGCTTTTTTGTAGCTTGTATCCTGTTTTCTTTGCTTTATGAATGCAATATGCACTTTTCAAGGTACCCAAAATCTTTGCCAGAACCCAAAAACTTTGGAGGCTCTTCATTTGTTCTATCTTCTTTCTCTCACTAGAGTGGTTTTAGAGAGAGAAGCTCTAGGATGGCTAGAGGGGGTGGCCTTAGGTCACCTCCTCCAAATGGGGGGTTTGGTGGTAGAGGCATCGGCAAGAAGGAGGGACGAGTTGGGAATCGGTAGCAGGTGCTCGCCGATGAGGAGGCCGGCAGTGGTGAGCAGGCGGCTGCAGCGGCTAGGGGCGGAATACCGTACAGGACTAATGGCTTGGGCCGGCACTTGGCCGAACCTAGCAAGGAGGCTGTTCCCCTTGGTGCTCGGGAAGAAAAGGGCAAGAAAACCTCGGCCACCGCTCGGCCGGGCAAGGAGAATGCCCAAGGAGAGGGCAAGGTGGCTGCGGCCAAGGAGACGGGGGCTACTCCCATGGATGTGGCGGTGGCTACAAGATTTACCCCTCATAAAGGGAAGTTTGAGCTAGGTGTTTCTTCCCCCCTTTCTAAGCCTTTGGCGGTGAGGGAGCTCATCATGAGCACCATTGGGATGTCTCATCCGGCGTCCAAGGCTTGCGACTTTGGCAATGCTCAAGGGGTTGGCTCCGTCTGCATAGGGGAAGACGGGGAGTGTAGCTCTGGTGGTGCTTCACCCCGGGCTAGCAGCTATGGTATGGAGGATGAGCATCGGGAGGAGTCCGATCGAGGGGTTTCAGCTGGGGCAGTGAGATGGAAGATGGCGAGGGCAGCAGCCCTCGGGATAGTGCTGGAATGGCCACGGGATCCGACCTTGGAGAGGATTCCGATCGGGAGACAGCAGCAGCCATCGACATGGAGGAATCCGGGGAGGCGTCTGGTCACCAATCGGAGATGGAAGATATGGAGGCCACTCATACTGAGGCCCAGCTTAATGCTCTTGAGGCGGCGGTGTGCCCAGCCGTCCGGGCAAGCAACTCATGGGCAGACTGCAAGGAGCTGCAGGAAAATCCCATTTTCGATCACAATGTCAATGGTAAGGCACAGCTTTTACAGGATAGTTACAGCATGAATGTGGACAATGCCACTAGTTCTAGGTGTGACCCTCCTCAAGTTTCAACCACCACCACCACCAAAGCTGCAGATTCATGCACTCAAGCTGTTTGTGGAAATGCCCCCAAGGAACCGCAAGCCATGACTGGCCAAGCTGCTGCTGTGGGCAAAGGCCCTGGCCACTTGGGAGGAACGACCAGCAATCCCTTTGCGTGGAACAAGGTCCAGCTTGTGACCATCTCCAAATTGAACAAGGAATCCTTTCTTGGCAAATATAGCAAGTCGATTGATCCCAAGATTGAAGCAGTTCATAGCAATATTGCTCGGCTTGACCGTGCGATTGTGGCCAAGGTCATGGGGCGACGGATCGCCTTTCCCTACCTCCTCACCGAACTCAAGAAGCGATGGTTCCACTTTGGTGAGTTCGAAATTGTTACTATCGCCCCCAACTCTTTTATTTGTGTGTTTGAAAGCTTGGAGGCAAGGGATGCAGTGCTCTCAGGAGGGCCATGGATTGTGGGAGGCAATATCATTGGCATGGATCGATGGTCCCCATCGGCTACCCCAAACTCGCTACATGGCCTTCACTCTCCAATATGGATTAGGCTACCTCAGCTGCCCCTTATGTATTGGGATATTAGCAACATTACTCGCATAGCCAACATGCTCGGTGACCCGTTGTGGATGGACTCCCACACTAGCACATGGGGATGTTTATCTTTTGCCCGCATTTGTGTCAGAATTGATCTTTTGCAACAGTTAATGCCGGGGGTGGGGATTAATGGCATCCATGGTCGCTTCTTCCAAAGAGTGGAATATGAAGGCCTGACGAATTTTTGCTTTGACTGTGGCTTCATTAGCCATGCCAAGGGAAGTTGTCCTACTAAACCACCAAGACACAACCCGCCCCCTATTCCCACACAAGTGCCTCGCCAGGATGCAGCTCAACCCGAGGGCTTCAATGGGAACGGCCACCCCTCCAGCCCTACCTCTCAGGCTCGGGACAATGCCTCTAATCGTGTGGATCTTGATAACAATTCCTATGGGGCTTGGAACTTGGTCACCCGCAAGCAAAACGGCAAGAAAAGACAAGCTGTCGTGCAGCAACCGACGGAACCAGAGCAGCAAACCGAGACTGGCCAGCCAGCCCGAGCGACTAAGGAGCAACTTAAGCGCATGGAAGACATCTCAGAGCGTATTATCAGCCCAAGCTATCAACATGCGAATGATCATAACATTGTTTTCAGTGCCGAACGTATGACACCCGACCCCTCCTCTTTGGAGGTTAATCTTACCAAGCGCCAGCATAAGGCTTCCAAGTCATACATGGAGAAGCAGTTGTTGCAGTTGGGACCTATTGCCACCCTCCCCCGCAAGAGGAGGAAGAATCTTCTAGATGACACTGGCGGGGACTTTGTCCCCTTTGAGGAACAATGATGCTCTTCCTTTTTGCTTGTCCTTGGATGCTAAGGGTGCTCAAACTATGTCTGGTGCAATGGGATATCTCTCAGCCTTCGGGCTGTTTTAAACTCTTTATAGGTATCTCCCCCCGCTGAAGTGGTTCTCTAAGCACGATTAGCATTTCTTGGGCAAGCTATTGGGGGGGGGGGCCTCATTGGGACTCAAAGGGGCTTATCCTTGCTTTAGTTGCTTTACTTTCTGTCTATCATACATGTATGGTTTTATTCATAGCTTTAGACCTTCCCACGTTTGTTTTTTGTCTTGGGAAGGAAGATAGTTTTTCCATACTTGTCATGTACTTTTTCTTTACTTAATCAATGCAAATGCAACTTTTTAAGGAACCCAAAAACTTTTTTGGGGAGGCTCTTCATTTATTCTATCTTCTTTCTCTCACTAGAGTGGTTTTAGAGAGAGAAGCTCTAGGATGGCTAGAAGGGGTGGCCTTAGGTCACCTCCAAATGGGGGGTTTGGTGGTAGAGGCGGCGGCAAGAAGGAGGGAAGAGTTGGGAATCCATGGCAAGTGCTCGCCGACGAGGAGGCCGGCAGTGGTGAGCTGGCGGCTGCAGTGGCTAGGGGCGGTTTACCGTCCAGGACTCATGTTTCGGGCCGGCCTTTGGCCAAGCCTAGCAAGGGGGCTTCACCCTTGGTACTCGGGAAGAGCAAGGCAAGAAGTTCTCGGCCACTAGTCGGCCGGGCAAGGAAAATGCCCAGGGAGATGGCAAGGCGACTGCGCCTAAGGGGACGGGGGCTGCTCCCAAGGCTGAGGTGGCGGCTACCAGATTTACTCCCCAAGGGGGAAAGTTTGAGCTCGGCATCTCATCCCCCCTTTCCAAGCCTTTGGCGGTTAGGGAGCTCATCATGAGCACTATTGGGATATCTCCTCCAGCGACCATGGCTAGCGGTTTTTCCCAAGCTCAAGGGGCTTGCTCATGCCGTGGGATGGAAGATGGGGAGTGCAGCTCGGGTAAGGCTTCACCCTGTGCTAGCAGCTGTGGGATGGAGGATGAGAATCGGGAGGAGTCCGATTGGGAAGATTTGGCGGGCAGCGCTATGGAAGATTGCGGGGGGAGCAGCCCTCGGGATAGTGCCTATTCGGCCATGGGATCGTACGCTGGGGCGAGTTCGGACCGTGAGGAGGAAGCAGCCAGCGACATGGAGGCTTCGGGTGATGACTCCGATCATCAAGTAGAGATGGAGGATTTCATGGCTGTTCAAGCTCAGACCCAGCTGGAAGCTTTAGAATCAGTTGTTTGCCCAGCTGGTCGGGATGGCAGCTCATGGGCAGATTGTGCCGAACTGCAGGACAACCCAGTTTTTTATCATGCTACGGGTGATCTTGGGAGTTCGCAGTTGATGGACTGCAGGAATGATGTGGACAATGGTGGTAGTGCTAGGTGTGAGCCCCCTCATGGTACAAACATCTCCCCATCTAGTGCTATAAATTCCTGCACACAAGGTGCTCGGGCTAATGCCCCCAAGGACCTGAATGGCTTGCCAAGCCAAACCGCAGCCGCAAGCAAGGAGCCCGGCCGTATGGGGGGCACGGCTGCTAACCCATTTGCTTGGAACAAGGTTCAATTAGTTCCAATATCCAAAATGTGTAAAGAATCCTTCTTGGGTAAGGATGGCTAGTCGATGGATCCCGAAGTCGAAGCAGTTCACAATAATATCACTAGACTTGATCGAGCTATCGTGGCCAAGGTTATGGGGCGTCGCATCGCTTACCCCTACCTCCTAACCGAGCTCAAGAAGAGATGGTTTCACTTGGGTGAGTTTGAAATAGTTATAATTGCCCCCAACTCTTTTATTTGTGTGTTTGAAAGCTTGGAGGCTAGAGATGCCGTGCTATCGGGGGGGGGCCATGGATTATTGGAGGCAACATTATTGGCATGGACAGGTGGTCCCCATCGGCTACTCCCAATTCGCTTCATGGGCTACATTCTCCAATATGGATCCGGCTCCCCCAATTACCCTTAATGTACTGGGACATCAACAACATCACTCGCATTGCCAACATGCTTGGCGATCCTTTGTGGATGAACTCCCACACTAGTTCATGGGGGCGGTCTTCATTTGCCCGAATCTATGTTAGGATCGATTTATCACAGCAATTAATGCCGGGCGTATGGATAAATGGAATTCATGGGTGTTTCTTCCAACGGGTTGAATATGAAGGCCTGACGAACTTTTGCTTCGACTGTGGCTTCATTGGCCACGTTAAGGGAAGCTGCACCTCTAAGCTTCCGAAGCAAACACCGTCCCCCCCTGAAGTACAAGCTCCCCGTCAACATGCAGCCCCACCCGAGAGCCACCATGAGACCGTCCACCCCCCCAGCTCGGGTGCTCCTGCTCGGGACAAGTCCCCTAGCCCTATGGAGCCGGAGGATCAATCCTACGGAGCTTGGAACTTGGTTACCCGCAAACGAAATGGCAAGAAGAAGCTTTCCAATGTGCAACAAGCTACGGATCAAGTGCAGCGAGTCGAGACTTGTCCGCCGGCCCAGAACTCTCAGGAGCAGCTCAAGCAAATGGAAGACATCTCGGATAGGATTGTCAAACCGACCAGCCACCATGTCAGGAACCACAGAATTGTTTTCAGTGCTGATAGGACAGCTCAAGATAATGCCTCCCCTGAGGTTAATCTTTCCAAACGACAGCACAAAGCATCTAAAGCTTACTTGGAGAAACAGCTGCTTCAATTGGGACCGATAGCCACCCTCCCCCGCAAGAGGAGGAAGAACTTACAAGATGACACTGGCGGGGACTTTGTCCCCATTGAGGAACAGTGATGCTCTTCCCTTTTGCTTGTCCTTGGATGCTAAGGGTGCTCACACTATGTCTGGCACAATGGGATATCTCTCAGCCTCCGGGCTGTTTTAAACTCTTTATAGGTATCTCCCCCCGCTGGAATGGTTAAACCCTTTATAGGTATCTCCCCCCGCTGGAGTGGTTCTCTGATCATCATTAGTACTTCATGGGCAAGTGTTTGGGAGGGGCCTCCTTGTGACTCAAAGGGGCTTATCCTTGCTTTAGTTGCTTTACTTTTTGTCTATCATACATATATGGTTTTCTTCATAGCTTTAGACCTTCCCACTTTTGTTTTTTGTCTTGGGAAGGCAGATAGTTTTTCCATACTTGTCATGTACTTTTTCTTTACTTAATCAATGCACATGCAACTTTTCAAGGAACCCAAAATCTTTGGCATTTTGGCCCTCCCCCTCTTTGTCTTAGGGGAGTTTGCCGTGTGGTTTCTTTTTTTTTTTTTCTGTAATTGTTTTTTTGTTGCTTAAATACAATTTATAATTCAAGGAACCCAAAATCTTTGGGGACGCTTTGTCATTTTTGCCCTCTTCCTTCTCTCTCTTGTGTGCTTTAGTGTGAGAAACTCTGCGATGGGTAGGGGGGATGGCCTCAGGCTCCTCCCTCTCAGGGGGTGGCGCGTGGCTCTATGGTGTTGGATCCGGATGGGGATGTCCCTTCCCCTCTGGTCTCCGTTCAGGCTGTGGCTTCTCGCCCTGGTGTGGTGGTGCGTTCGGGTACTGCCCCACCTTTTGGTGGTTTGTCTGTCCTTCCCAGTGGCTCGCGGTTACCTCCTATGGCTCCTGCCCGTTCGGCTACCTCTCGAGGGGATTTCCTTTCTAGCCCTTCCCCTACTTACCGGCCAGCCCCCTCTAGGGCTGATGGCTCTACTTCCGCCTCTCCTTTGGCTGCTAACCTGGTCCCTGGGTGGGTGCTCCCCCCTCCGATCCGGTTTTCCTCCATTGAATCCCCTGATTCGTTCATGCTTTCCGACGGAGTTGTTTCACTGGACATCCTTTCGGCTCAGGCTCATGTAAACCACTTTGAATCTGCTTTGATTGGTTGCTTGCTTGGAAGGAGAGTTCCGTTTGCAGTTGTTCATTTTGAACTATACCGTCGGTGGAAAACAGCTGGCCTCACTGACGTTTCGCCACTTGGGCAAGATTGCTTCCTCTGTCGGTTTCACTCCAAATCTACTCGTGATTCTGTCCTTCTCGGTGGACCGTGGTTTGTAGCTGGCCATATCACTGGCATTCAGCAGTGGTCTCCTGCGTTTAACCCGGCTTCGTCTCGTAATTTCTCATCTCTGGTGTGGCTTCGTTTCCCACAGTTGCCGCTGGAATACTGGGACGAGGTCAATTTAACGCGCATGGTGTCGGTGGTGGGAGAACCATTATTTCTGGACGGCCAAACAAGGGACCTCCAACGTTGTTCCTATACGAGGGTCTGTGTTCGCATCCAGCTTGACCATCGGCTTCCGACGGGCGTGTGGGCTCTGGGTCTGAATGGCCATTTTTTTCAACCAATACACTACGAGGGTATCCCCCTTATTTGCAAGAATTGCGGCGGTATCGGCCATCGGATTGCTGATTGCTCTTCTGTTGGCCGGGCTTCTTCGAATACTCAGGCCATTGCTACTTCGACTCTTCCCCATGCAGCGAAGCCCTCTGCTCTTGCTGGTCTTGATTCAGGCATGTCTCCTATCTCTACGACTGTGCCCCCTCTATCCGCCTCACCGGAATCTCCATTGGATATCGGCTAGACTGTGCTTCATCGTAGGAGGAACCGCTCTCGGTGTTCGGATGTGACGGCCCGGGCCAAGTCACATCTGCCCCCTATCCTGCCTCGTCTCGTCCCTGCCGATGCCGCGGTCTGTACCCCTGTGCCTCCCTCTCCCTGCCCGCCCCCTGGGGACTGCTTTTAACCCCCTACGCCTATCCCTGCGTTTGACGCGACCTCACCTCCCCCTAGTGGGAGTGATGTCATGATTGAAGATCCCCATTCTGCGCCCCTTCCCCCTCCGAGTTGTGTTTTGGTGGGACCCTTAGAGGCTTCCCCTATCCATCCTCCCCCTCCTGCTGCGGATCTCTCTCCTGTTCCTCTTATTCCAGTGGATTATGGGGTCTTATCCGAGCTGTCCTTTCCTCCCCCTAGGCCCTTGCCGCCTCCTTCTCAGGGGGGCCCAGCACCTAAGCGGAAAAGGGCGCACGGCTCCCATTCCCGTCATTCTCACTATTCTCCTCTGCCGCCACCCCCTAGCTTCTACTTCTTCTGACTCTGTCCTTGCCCCCTCCCTCTCTCCGCCTTTGATCTCGGCTGCTTCCCTCTCTGTTTCTCCCGGCGGCCGGGTCGCGTCCCCTGTGATGGAACCATGACCTCTGTCCTTTGTTGGAATTGTCGGGGTGCCCGCAAGAAGGAGGCGGGGAATTATCTTGGCCAGCTTATTGGCGAATTTCATTTGAGTTTTATTGCCTTGTTGGAAACTAAGGTCGAGTCTATGTCTCGTAAAGATATTGACAAGATTGTAGGGTGTGCGTGGGATTTTCACCTTCAACCCTCTGAAGGCAAATATGGTGGAATCCTGCTTATTTGGAAATGGGCTTGTGTTTCCTTTGAACCTCTCCTCTCTTCTAAACAGTGTGTGGCTGGCCGGGTGCAATTCTCTGATCTCCCCTGCTGGAATATTGCCGTGGTGTATGCTGATAAGTATTTGCACGTCCGTAGGTCTCTTTGGGAAGGGATCAATTCCTGTCGGGATGCTGAGCTCCCTCTTATTGCCATTGGGGACTTTAACTGTATCCTCTCCCAAGACGATAAAAGGGGGAGGGGGGGGGGGCTTTTAGACCGTCCACTGCCTCTATGGATATGGAGGAATTTATGCGTTCTAATGACTTGGTTGACCCAGGCTTTTTGGGGCCCAAGTTTACTTGGAGTAATAACAAGGTTGGTACCAATAAGATTTGGGCTCGCCTTTATAGATGTCTTGTCTCCTCCTCCCTTCTGGATGAGCATCAGGAGCTGTAGGTTCGCCACCTGTTGCGGTTGGTGTCTGATCACCGTCCTCTGCTTTGCTCCCTTACTCCGCTTACTCGCTTGCGGCGAGCGGAATGGATTCGATTTGAGGATATGTGGCTCTCCTATCCTGCTGCGGGGCGTATCTTCACTAAATGTTGGAACTGGGTTCCGTCTTGAGGCCCAGCTGAGGCGCTCCAGGCTAAAAGTCGTCGCGCTCTTTAGAAACTTTTTTTCTGGAGCCGAAATAAAATCCAAGGGCTCCATCAGCTTCAACGCTCTCTCGAGCTAGACATTGCGGCTCTCCAATTAGCTGATTGTTCGCCGGATGGACTCTCTCCTGAGCAAGAGGTGGACCTGCTTCGTAAAGTTAGAGAGCTCAATTGTACACTTGCGCGTTTAACCTCGTGGTGGCAACAGCGCGCCAAGGTTCGGTGGTTGGAGGAAGGGGATGCCAATACCCATTATTTTCACTCTGTTGCTTCCTCCCGCTGTCGGGGGAATCATATTCGTGAGATGACTGATGAGGAGGGCGCTGTCTCGAAGGACAGCTCGGCTATCCTTGCCATCCTCACCCATTTCTTTTCCCGTAAGTGGCAGGCGGCACCTATCTCTGTGGATGGGTGGCCATGTCTTCATGATAAAGTGGAGGCCCTCCGGAGAGTGTCTACTCTTCTGGCTGCTGATATTTCTGAGGAGGAAATTCATGTTGCCACTTTCAGTATGGGCAGGAACCGCTCCCCGGGGTTGGACGGGATCACAGCTTCTTTCTACAAAGCGTTTTGGCCCATTGTTGGTCAGCAGGTGGTTGCTGCCTGTTTGGACTATTTGAAGACCGGGGTCATGCAAGCTGACTGGAAAGATACTCTTGTTGTCCTTCTTCCAAAGGTGCCTAATCCTACTGCTCCCAACAAGCTGCGGCCTATCAGTCTTTGCCAAACGATCTATAAGTTGGTGGCCAAAACTCTTGTCAATCGACTTAAGAGCATTCTTCCGGATATTACACTACAGGAAAATTTCCTACGCCGTTTTTTCCGGCGGCTCGAAAGCCGCCGGAAAACCGCCGGAAAATTAAAAAACCGCCGGAAATTGCTCAAATTCCGCCGGAAAAAGCCGCCGGAAGTGGGTGATTTTCCTGTAGTGTTATTTCGGAGGAATAAGCTGCCTTTATTTCTGGTCGGTCCATTTCGGGGCATTGTCTGTTTGGGTTGGAGGTTATCAACAAATTCCGAACTTCCACCTCGGTTCCGGGACTTATGGCCCTCAAAATTGATAAAGAACAAGCCTATGACCGCATGAGTTGGGACACTCTCAATGCTGTCCTCAGGCTTATGGGCTTCCTGCCACGTTTCGCTAACTGGGTGGTCCGCTGTGTTGAGCTGCCTCGCTTTGCCCTTCTTGTCAATGGACAACGGTCATCCTGGATCTCGGCTGGCTGTGGGTTCCGGCAGGGATGCCCGCTCTCGCCTTACCTTTATATTCTTTGTTCGGAACTTCTCTCGTTGGCTATGCGGCATCACGCCCCCCACCTTGGGGTGTCTCTTTGCCCTTCTGGTAGGCCCATTTCCCATCTTCTTTATGCTGACGATGTGCTTTTCTTTTCAGAAGCTTCAATTTCCAACCTCAAGCTTCTCTCGCAAATCCTGCATAAGTACTGTTCGTGGACGGGGCAGATGCTTAACACTGAAAAATCTTTAATTCTCTTTGGAAAAAGTACCCCGTATTGGAAGAGGACCAGGCTGCCTAAGATGGCGGGGTTCCGGAGAGTGGACCAGTTTGAATACCTGGGCATCCCTCTCAAAATGTCCAAGTCCACCTCTGCTGACTTTGCCAAAGTTATTCAAAAAGCGTCTGCCAAGACCCTTTCTTGGGGAAACCGGCACCTATCCCTTGCGGGCAGGACTACTCTTATTAATGCGGCTCTTCTTCCCATCTCGATCTATTATACATCCCATTCGGTTATCCCACGTGGTGTGCTTAATACGATCGAGAAACTGGCCCGCAGTTTTCTTTGGGACAAAAGCCCGGATGCTCGGGGGTTACACTATCTGGCCTGGGATGAGCTGTGCAAGCCTAAGAGTTCCGGGGGTTTGGGTTTTTATGCGGTCGGGAATTAGACTGGTCCTCTCCGGGCCCGGCTAGCGTGGAGCTTCATCAATGATCCTGACACTCTTCTTAATCGAAGCCTCCGTGAGAAGTATGGCCCCTCTCCGTGGGATGCTACTCTTGCAAAGACCGATTCGCCGGCATGGAAATTGATTTGTGATGGGGCTCATACACTTCAACGCTGTATCCGCTAGCGTGTTGGTCCTGGTACCGATATCAACCTCTTCCTCCATACTTGGATTGAGGATCAGCCTCTCCATTTATGGTCGATGTACTTCAGTACGGACCTACCTGAGGATGCTACTGTCAGTTTTTTTCTCACTGAGGATGGCGAGTGGGACGCCGTGCTGGTGTTTCAGTTCTTTGGTCAGGATTTGGCTCTTTGAATTCTGGCTCTCCCTATTCTCCCTCCTACTATTCCTGACTCGGCTGAGCTTATTTGTCGCCCACTGGGACAAACGATCACGTCCATGGCCTATGCTCAACTTTTCCCGGCTGAGCCGGATCCGGTTATGACCATCTACCGCTTCCGTCTTCATCCTCGGGAGAAGCTTTTCTGGTGGCGCATATACAAAAATATCCTTCCCACTAATGACTGGCTGCGTTCCCAGAGGATTCCGGCGGACCCTCTATGCCCGTGGGGCTGTGACATGGTGGAAGACTTACATCATGTGACTGCTCGGTGCCTAACTCTTCGCAACACTTTGCAAATTCTGTCTTCGTGGGGGATCAGTCTCCCAACGTTCAATTCTCTGACTGAACTGCTGATGGCCTTCCGCGCTTTTCAGAAATAGGATGGGGCTTGGCCTTTTTTTTACTGCTATGCGGTTTACCAATGCTGGCGCGGTCGTAATGCCAAAAAACACGGCCGCTCGCATGGCACTCCTACCTCCATGGCGGCTGCTATTTTTGGCGCCATCCCCTCCATTAAGCCGGCTTCCTCTTCGGGGCACTGGGACACTTTTTAGTCTTCTGGACTGTTTCAACCGCTCTCGTGGTTTCCCCCCGACCCCTCCATAGTGGATTAAGGTTAATTTGGACGGCGCTCTCCCTCAGTCGGGGGCTGGGGGGCTGGGGCTTATATTTCGCAATTCGGCTGGGTCTCCTCTTAACGCTTGTGGTTGGCCTTTCCAGCATTGGGACAGCAATACTGTGGAGCTGGAGGCCATCCAGCACATTCACTTAGCTTTAGAAGATTGGATGTTTGACTGTGCTGGCCTTATTATTGAAGGTGATAACAGTGGTGTTATTCGTCTTCTGCATGATTTCCAGAATCGCAGCAGATGGCAGGGTCATTAGGAACTGGGCGATTCTCTCAACTGGCTACGTCTTTTTCACCAGGTTACCTTTTTGCATATCCCGAGGGAATACATCCGTGCTGCCCATTTCTTTGCGGCTTGGGCAATCGCTACTTCTTTCTCTTGGAACTTCACTTCTGATAGAAGCTCCGTTCCTGTCGAGCTTTTGGCTATTTTAGATGAGGACGTTGGGCCTCCTGTAATATTTTAATACTTTCTCTTGTGTAATACAAGTTATTTTCAAGGAACCCAAAATTTTTGGCCCGGAACCCAAAAACTTTGAGGTTCTTCATTTCTTGCCGATTGTTTCTCTCACTAGAGTGCTTTAGTGTGAGAAGGTCTAGGGTATGGCTGGGGGGGACAGGCGGTCTCCTACCTGCTCTAGCAGGGGCGGTGGTGAAGGATCAGGCGGTGGCAGTGAACGGGATAGGCGGCGGTCGGGCATTGGGTCCGGCGGTGGTAAAAGGTACGTGGAGGTGAAATCGCCGGGTAAGGCGGGGTCGGCCAAGCAGGGCGGCAAGAATGTCTCGGGCGGGAGAGCAGCTGTGGAGGCGTCGACGGGTGGAGCCAAGGGTGGCCCGGTTTCGGGTGATGCCTTGGCTGGAGCTGTGCGCTGCGGCAAGACTGCCGCAGAGCTGGGAGCAAGCCAGGGGACCGCATGCAGCGGGGCGGCTTATGCCAAGCAGATGGTGTGGGATGGGCTTGGCTCCGTCGCTGCTAGAGGCGAAGGGCGAGACCCTGGCCGGTTCACCCCTGAAGCACGGAAAGGCTGCATGGCTAAGGTGCTTGATGCGATGCAAATGGAAGAGATGCAAGTCTCAGCCAATCCTATTTTTGAGGATGCTGCTATGGAATTTGAGTAAGCCCTTGAAAGGGTTTCGGCTGCTGCAAGTGTGGAGGCAGCAGCGGCTGCTCGGAGGGTTGCCGCTTTCCAAACGCCAGTGGTGGGTTCGGAACCAAAGGCGGGGGATGATGTGGATATGGATTCCACCAAAATTATGGCTGGAAGTGAACTGGGGGCGAGCCCGATTTTAGGTGTGAACCTCCCTAGTCCAGCGGGTGCCGATGTCAAAGAAACCGGACAGTGCACGCAAGATGTTTGCGGAAATGCCGCTATGGAGCCAAGTAAGGGAATCTTTGGGAATATGGTAGCTGCTACCCCGCGGGCAGGATCATCCAACATTTATAAGAGGCTGGAACACATTAAAGTCGCGGAGAAGGTCAAGAGGGGCCGATTCTTGGCCGACGACATTTCAGTGGATCTTAGGTTGGAGGTGGTTGAGCAGAGCATCAATCTATTGGAGAATGCGGTGGTTGGCAAAGTCTTGGGACGACGACTCCCATTTTTTGTGCTGGAATATGAAATTCATCGACAATGGGGTCGGTTTGGAGAGTTTCAACTCTCTACCATTGGTGTGGACTGTTTTGCGTGCACCTTTACCTCGGCCGAAGCTAGGGATGCTGTGCTATGTGGCGGACCGTGGTTCTTCAGTGGGAACATCGTTGGCTTGGACAGATGGACGCCTGAGTTCTCCCCAAGCTCTCTCGAGGGGCTGACTTCTCCGATTTGGATACGCTTTCTGCAATTGCCACTGCAATATTGGGATCAGGAAACTCTTATTCGCATTGCTTCGATGATTGGAGAGCCGTTGTGGATTGATGCCCAGACGGGAAGAACTGGACGACGGGAATATGCCCGGGTGTGTGTCAAACTTGACCTTGCAAGGAAACTCCAATCTGGCATCTGGATCAACGGTTGGAAGGGCCGCTTTCACCAGCGTGTGGAGTATGAGGGATTAGACCTATCCTGCTTTGAGTGTGGGCGCATTGGACATAGAAAGGAGCATTGTCCATCTCGGGCGACTACCGGGTGTGTGGTACCGGAAGGCGGCCAAGTTGGTGTAAACAATGGCAAGGCTCCTTTGGCGGGAGCTAGTTCGTCTGCAGCATCCAACACCCCAAAATCGGTGGGGGTGATCACGCCGTGCAGCAGCCCCAACCCGCTGAGTGTGGGCAATCTGTCGGGGAAGGGAAGTTTGGGTGATGCGGGGCAATCATCCTCGGCATCCACCCCTACCATTGCTGTGGGAGAACTCAATCCCAAGGTGGCTGAGCTCACGGAGGATGAAAGGATGTACGGGCCTTGGAATGTCGTCCCTCCAAGGAAGGGTTGAAAGCCCCAGAAGAAGGAACAGCCGGTGGGTAAGTCCGCCTTGGGGGAGAATGTTCCTAGGAAAGTAGACCTTGCTAAAATAAAAGAACCTAAAGTTTGTCGCATGAAGGAGAATTTCCGGCCTAGTCGGGGTGACAAGAAGCTGGGCCTTACGGAGCCGTTATTCTTCTCGGCGGGCGTTAGATCGTTAGAGTCTAGGCCGGCTAGACCAAAGCTTGGGGCATCTAAGGCGCACTTTGAGAAGGAGCTACAGGCCTTGGGGCCGATTGAGGAAGCTCCTCGTAAGAGGAAGAAGGATGGCACTACCACTTCCAACGGCGGGGACGCGTCCCCTATGGTGGATTAATGTCTACAACAATGTTCTGGAATTGCAGAGGTGCTCGGAAGAAGTGCACGAGCAACTACCTGCGTCACCTTGTGGGTGACAATGATGTGCATTTCATTGGCTTGTTGGAGACAAAGATTGAAGACTTAAATCGTTCGGATGTCGATCGTCTTATTGGCACGCAATGGGATTTCCTCCACCTCCCGTCCGTGGGCAAGTCCGGTGGCATCCTTGCCATGTGGCGCAAGGACCTGACTAAATTTGAATTGCTGGTAGCTAATGAACAAGTTATTATGGGATACTTGACCCTTCCAAACTGTCAGAGGTGGACAGTTGCGGTGGTGTATGCGAATAAGGATTACCTTCAGCAGAGGGATCTTTGGCAGACTATGAGCTCTCACTAGGATGTGAACTCCCCGGTCCTAGTTGGGGGCGATTTTAATTGTTGCCTCAATCAAAAGGAGAAAATGGGCGGCAAGAGGGTTACTTCCTCAACTGGTGTGCTGGAGATGTTCGAGTTCATGACGGCCAATGATCTTCATGATTTAGGCTTCGTGGGACCGCGGTTCACTTGGACCAATAATAAGGAGGGCAACAGCAGAATTTGGGTCAGATTAGATAGGGTTCTGATGAACTCTATGGGCCTTGGTGTGGCCCCTCTGGCTAAGGTACGGCATTTGGCCCGAGTGGCCTCCGATCACTCGCCTTTATTACTCACGATCGGCCCTCGGGACAACATCAAAACTGATTGGTGGCCACGATTTGAGGATGTTTGTGTTTGAATAGTTGCTATTTGAATTTTCAAAAGGGGACTTAAATTTTTTTAAAGTACCAATTCACCCCCCCCCCCTCTTGGTAGCCTTGGGACATTCACTTAGGTTTAACAACCTAATTACAAGACTCAACAAGGTTGACTCTAGAGATCAAGTTAATTTTATATGAAAGCATATAATGCTGAAGCTTTTGTACCATGAAGATCAAAGCTAAACATTGCTTTTCCATCGCTGGGTACTTAAGCTCTGCAGGTATCAATCACCTGCTGAGGTAGTACAAGGCATTCTCCTTTTCTTTCTCATTCTTTTGAGCTAAAAATGCACCTAAGGACTCATCCAAGGCCTAGTTTAGAGAATCAACGGCTTACTTGGGATCGATGTAGCTAAAATAGGTAGGTTCTTCAAGTAGCAGTTTATACTCTCAAAGGCCTCCTGTCAACGCTCATCCCAATGAAATCGGGCATCCTTCTTCACTAGGGCAGAGAAGGGATGACACCCACTAAAAATATTAGAGATAAATCTCTGCAAGAAAGCAAGTTTACCTAGAAAGGACCGCAACTGGTAAGACTTTTAGGCGGTTTTAAATCTACTATGACTTTTATCATAGAAGGGTCTATCTCAATGCCACGGTAGTGAACTATGAACCCCAAGAACTTTTTTGCACTAACTCTAAATGCACATTTTAAAGGATTCATCTTTAGATCAAATTTGTGTAGGCATTCAAAAACTATTCGTAGATCTTGGAGGTGATCTCCACTGAGCTTGCTTTTGACTACCAAGTCATCCACATAGCATTCAACTTGCTTGTGTATCATCTCATCGAAGATAACAGTCATAGCATGTTGATAGGTGGACCAAACATTCTTGAGGCAGAAGGGCATCACCTTATAAAAAAATACACATATAGGTATTCAAAATAAAGTGAACTTCTCATCCTCAGGGTCCATCTTTATCTGATTATAATCAGATGAACCATCCATGAATGATAAAATCCTATGAGATGATGCTATATCCACCATAAGCTCGGGGATAGGAAGAGGAAAATCATCCTTATAACATGCCTTATTCAAGTCACGAAAGTCGATACAGACACGAATTTGTCCGCTCCTCTTTCAAACTTGAACAATATTAGCAAGCCAAGTAGGGTACATGTCTTCGTGAATGAAACTAGCTTCTATAAGCTTCTTGGTCTCAACGATCACCTGTTATTCTATCTCTAACCTCATTATACGAGGTGCTTGTTTAACAGGGACTGCCTCAGGCTCAACGGCTAACTTATGGACTGCTACATCTTGATTTAGACCAGGCACCTCAGTGTAGTTCCAGGTAAAATAGACTCTAAACTCTGACAATAACTTGATGTATTCTTGAGCCTCTGAATCAGACAGCAGGGCACTATGAAAAATAGGCCTAGGATCTAACTCAGTGCCTAAGTTTACCTCCATAATTCTTCCATGGTAAAAGTAACGCCATCTTCAAACTCTTGTGGAGCATCAAGGACTCTATCCTCACCATCATCTGGGTCTTCTTCATCGGCAAGAGAAATAACCGGATAAGAATGGGAGACAACACGAATGTTGGCATTATTGGACTGATTTAATCTCATATAACCTACACCTCCTAGATCTTGAGGGAATTCAGTCCGCCAAACTCAGGCTTGTTATAGAGCTTGTTCGTCAGGCCAAGTGGAACGAACTAGACCATGCTCAATAAAGCTCTCTACAACAGGATAAAAGTAATAAGGGGCACTTTTGACCTTTATCTCCATAGCGGTCTCCTTTGTATCCTGGCTCATAGGACCCAGTGGTGCACCTATAGTACGGGGTACAGAGGGACACTTAGATCGCGCCGGCCAAAATGTCTTATATAGGTGAGGTATATGGTTTTTACTAGTCCATATTAGATCATCATCACTAGTGGAGGGAGCATCAAAAGCTCTTTGACTGGAATCCTCAACTCCTATTCCACGTATCTGATGGGGAGAAGGTTATCCGCTAGTAGTTTGACGTCGAAGGTCCTCCCCCTCATCTGAGCTACTATCAACAACTAATCCACCTTCAGATATTTAATGACTATGAAAGGTAGGATGTGAGTCATAACCAGAGGGATATGAAGGTGGTAAAGGGAGTGAACGATGAAGGATATCAATCACTTCATCATCTGAAGAGTCAGACTCTACAGTCAAAGAAGAAGTGTAAAGATAAGGTGGAGGAGGTGTTCAAGTGTCGTAGTTCCTCGGCTCACGGGTCAATACTCTACCTTTACCTCATACTCCCCTACCTCTACTAGGTGGAACTACGTGCCTCACTACAAACTGGAAAGGATCTCTATCAGAATGTGCAGTGAAATCACCTGGCTCAATGATAACCTATGATGGACCTTATACTGATAATTATATAGGACCCTGTGCAAATGACTGCATGGGGCCCTATACAACACTAGAGGGTGTCACTAGTGATTGAGCACGTGGAGGTTTATGAGCCTTTTGAGGTACGTAATAATTGGTATCATCTTAAATAGAGACCTCATGCACATAAAAGGGCTGGGTATCTTCAAGAATGGTATACTCAACATCATTCGTCATAAACTTCATACATTTGTGCATGGTGGAGGGCACCATTCCATACTCATGGATCCAAGACCTTCCTAAGAGAGCCCTATAAGAAGTATCAGCATCAAGTACATGAAACTTCACATAAGTTAGGAAATTTCCAAATTATAGAGGCAGGGTAATGGACCCTAGAGCACGATAACCTTGGTCATTAAAGCCTTTCAACATAATATTATCTGAAGTGAGCTTCAAATGACTTAAGGAGAGGCTTTTTAAAGTTTCATGAGTAAGAATATTTACTGAAGCCCCTGGATGGATGATGATGTTGTTCAACTCATGCCCATTAACGTCAGTAGTGACATATAAGGGACTATTGTGCTTAGTAGTCCCTAAGAGTAGATCACATCTAGAAAAGGTAATGCATGGAATCACTTTCAAATGACATGTATCCCCTATAGATTTAGAAGCAAAGAAGGCTTGATAGGACTCTGGTTCAAATAGAGATTTCACCAATGTCTCTCTCAAGTTAGGGGACATCATTAGAGCGTCGTAGACACTCAGGAGGGAAGGAATTTTCCTTAAGTAAGCCAACACATTATAGTCAACATCTGACTAAGGACCTTTCCCTTACTCCTTAGACTGCTCTTGGGAGGAAGGGATAGGATCGTCCTATAGGGTGACTATGTTTTTATCCTTTTCTTTATCATTTTTAGCCATCCAAGGTGGAAGGACCTTCCCTGAACATAAATGAACTTTCTGTATTGAGTCATCCTCAACTAGAGATTCCTTTTGTTTAGTGGTGGTGGGTTGTGTTGGCTCTAAGAAAAGTGCCTGGAGTGGATTCTCGGATTCATCTTCTCAGACTCAGACTCATTATTACACTCAGAATCATTTACATTTTAAGAGACATGTAAAGCATGAGAAGTTCCAGTACTAGAAGGAACTGAACTAAAAATAAAAGGTAAAGAATACCAGAAGTAGCCAAAATCACTCTATTCTATTATTTCATCATCAATAGAAGGGAGAACAAAGTTCTTCAGCGTAAGTGCTGGAATGAACACTGTCTTCCCCTCTAAAGTTATAACATATTTTTCTCTTTCATATATTTTCTTAGTAAATAAAATAGAAGAAGAAGAAATATGCTCATCTGGCACTACAATATAAAGAGAAGAAGGAAGAGGTGCTGGCGTAGTAACTAAAGTGGCAACTGCCGACCTGGCTTGGGAAGGCCTCCTACCAACTCCCTATGAACTTTGAACTAATCGATTAATCATCTTTTTGGTCTTCTTGGAGAGTGCTAACTGCCACTCTCCCTTAGAACTACGGGGTTATCTACTGCTACAGCCCTGACTATATCTCTGACTGTCACTGTAGTTGGGACTGTTGCTAGGACTAGATATCATCTGAATTGTCTGAGTAACCTTATCCTTGGGCTGCACAAAAAAACTATCCTGGAGGTTTATCTATTCAGTGGCCATCAACCTCTCTACTTTATCCTTAAATACATAGCTGTCTTCCAAAACATGCTCAATGTGTCTATGGTAAGGACAATAGAGTGGGTGGTCTGTCTGTCCCTCCTTCTCCACTCTATTATTATTTAGGAATATCAGAATGTTCTTTTTAGTAAGGAATTTAAATATTTTTCTTACACTTTCTCTTTTGAAGGGATATTCCTTATTAAGCTTCTCTTATAGGTACTGCTGACTCTCTGGAGTCCTACAGGAGGGTCTAGACTATGCTGCTGACTGACCAGAGGTTTATGACTACTACTACTATGCTGCTGAACTGCTTAAGGGCTTCTTATCCTTATATGCTGGTCCATAGGTATTATGTACCTCCCCTCTCCTAGGTGGAGGTGCCCCTAAAGACTCCTACCACTAAGGTCTGCGTGAAGGCTGACTCTCAACCTTATGAGGGACTGCATCGGGTATGCAGTCCTGCAAACTCACAGCCTTCATCAATAATTTATGAAAGGTTCTAATGTTGAATCCCTTAAGGTAGGGTGCTATAGGACTATATATGATATTTAATAAGATCTCAACTCCGTGCTACTGCTGTAACTATAGATCATACTATAAACTGAGGTTCCTCCATCTGACTATATAATCTGGGAATGTCTCTCTAGGGTGCTGTCTAATGACCACTAACTCTCCTACAGTGACTCGATGCTCTGCACTGACAAACCTCTGTATGAATAACTGCTCTATCTTTGCAAAGGTCCAGACCAAGTCATTGGGGAGGTCAGCATACCAAACAAACACCACCCCAACAATGATGTTGACGAACAACCTTAATATCAGAGCGTCGTTTCCCCTTATGTTGCAATATATGGCTCGATACTGAGCCACATGCTGCCTTAGGTTCCCTAACCCATCAATGACTCTAAATCTCAAGGGAACAAAACCAGGAGGGTAGGGCTCCCTCTCATACTCCACTGGGTAAGGCCTACCTCTGCTAACAACTTCTCCAGCCTTCTTGGAGGTAATGGCCTACTCAACCTTCTAGGCTATCAGATTTTGAATCTAGCTGGCTAACAACTGTACTAACTGACTCTAGACTGGAGGAGTGTGAGTAGGCACTGTGGGTAGAGTTGGGATAGCTCTTTAGACCCTGTCCACTCTTATGGGGTCTAGTGTAACTAGTGGAACAACTGGCTCATCCCTGTAAGTACTAATAGTGGTTGTACCCATCATCTGGGGCATCACCTCCAAGGCTGTCAACTGGATAGTCATTACTACCATGGCTTTGTCCATCTCTGCCATTTGCCTGGAGGTATAGAACTGTAACATCTATATCCACTGACCTGGGAGATCCACCCACCTCGGGTTCTCCTTGCTAGTCATTGTCAAGCTCCCTTTGCTCATCTGAGTGACCTCACGGAGTAACCACACAAACTCCATGTACTGGTATATCCTCATCCAACTCATCTCTGAGTGTGTCATACTCAGAGAAGGTCCAACAGAGTGCCTCTATGTACAGACCTATCGGGGAAGTGATCCTATGAGGACCAGGAACTGACTGAGTCTTTATCCGAACTGGTTAACCATTAGTAGGGACTACCTCATCCACATCTACTATCATATCACACACCATCGGAACTGCCTCTATCTCAAGGAAATCTGCTGCCTTTGACAGTCCAATAGTGTCCACTGACTGAACTATCTAAACTGGCTGAACTGTATCGACAGGGGTGCCCGCCTGCCGATGTCTCAAAACGCACCTACTGCGATGAGACTCCATACTGGTAACTGGCTGCTGCGGGGCTACCAACACTGAACTGATTTGGGGCTGAGCAGGCTCCCACTACTGTCTCCATCCTTGAAGACGTGGGTGTCGTCTAATAGTGGGAGTAACTACCGGCAGTCTAATAATTAGAGCTGTCTCCACCAGGTACTGAGGTGTATGTCCTCTCTGCCAACTATACGTTAGCCTCACAGTGTATCTCCTCAACTTAAAATTAGTCTGAGATATATGTCGGAGTAACCTCTCCCGATTGATAGGCCCCCTACCACGCATTAGGCAGGCGATGTTTCGAATCCTCTGAGAGAGGGATCGAACACAGCATCCCTAGGGACCCTAGTCTACGATAAATTAGTAGTGATAGGAGGAGCCACCGTAATGCGAGCAACGTCCTCCTCATGCCCACCGTGTGTTAGTGGAGAGAAGCGTCCTCCCTGGATTGCCTCTATCTCAAGAGCTACAACTATATTCAGGGTGTGTGCAATTGTAACTCATCGTGGTCTCCGCTGCATGGGAGCCACTATCCTCTGAACTAGCTTCTGGTGAGCTATCACCTCAACCATATACTATCTATTTGCCTCTGATGCAGCCAGATGGAGTCTCCTATTCCTATTCCTCCTAGCCCTTCTCCCAAGGTTGGAGGTAGAGGAAGATGGAACATCTAAACCCACTGCCTGGGTGGCAGGGGGAACAAAAATAATGGGAAGTGTTGGGTCTGCTCGGCAGTCTTAGAGGAAGAGAGCCAAGCAAAAATAGAAACCTGATGGAAGAGGATGAACAAGCCTTGGTCTGAGCACCCCTCTTCCTAGTGGAAGTGGGAAGTGGAACCCTAACTCGAGGCACCTCCACCAGAATGATAGGGGTAACAACAGCAATAGGCTGCCTGCACTGAGGGGCCAGAGCAACCTGTGTAATAGGAGCGGTAGGCACTGGTCGCCTAATCGTAGGATGAACTGGTGGAACGAGATGTGGCCTAGGCACTGGTCACTTTGCCACTGGGCACACCGGCTGCGTAGGTATATGAATAGGACGAGCAGGTGCCCGGGCTATCCATCAAGCAGCTGGTCGTCTGAAAGTGCGTATGGCTGCACATCCTCTCCTCTATGGAGGAGAGAATGCAGTAGCCTCGGTCGGGGTGGGTCCGTCAAGAGTGAGGAACCCCGAGTCCGTGAAGGAACCCAAAGTGATCCCTCCAGCGGGTGGACTTACGAGGAGGGACTCAGGAAGAGTCACCCGTACATCTGAGCCAATGCTAAAAGTAACGGACAGAATGAAGGAATCCATGATACTACTACCAAGAAAGGAAAGTGAAAAGTAAGAAATTAAAATTGAAATCATGAAAGAAGTAAGGAAGGAATGAACTGATAAAGATGGATAAAGGACGGAATAACCTACAAGGTTGGAAAGAAGTAGAGTAGGGAGAGACCCTAGCTAAGAGAAAGGAACCCTAACTAAGGAAAGACCCTAACTAAGAGTGGGAAGGATCTCTTCTAAGGAGTGCCAATCCTGGAGTACACACAAGAAAAGATAATATATAATCCAAAGATGGAGAGAGAAACTGGTCCCACCGTGGTCGCTAGAAACCTGTGGACCTCTGAAAGAGCACTGTGTAAACGGGCCAAGTGGAAGCGACAAATTGGACCATACATGCGATTAACCATGGAAGCTAGTGGCTCTCTCCTACGCACCTCGATGGGTCATAACATATATGGCCTAATCACAATCACAGGTTTGCCCCATTTGATACATCAGCTTGAAATGGGATTTATGAGATGGTGGAATTCAGTTTCCTACGGGTGCAAGCCCCCGTGGTTAATTACATACCAAGCTAAAGCCCGAGAAGACTCTCGATTAAGGATCATACATTATCCCTTTCAAAGTGGGATTGATATATAGGGCTAAGACTAGGAAGTCCTATCCAAAGGGAAGAAAGGTCCTATTTGGCTCAATCAACATGCATGGTTCACACTAGCATTCGGAGGATCTAGGGTACTAAAGAGAAACCTTAGAAAGATAAATCAAGCACTCAACAGATGCGTGAGAGAAAAAAATGAAGGTGGCGTCTTCCTGTGACGTAGATAAGTAGGATTTATAGTCCCTGAAGAATAGGGAACTTACCTACTATATAGGCATACTATGAGACCGGATGTAGTATCCTCGAATCCTAAATCTATGTTGAGTTTAGTGTTCTACACACACTGATACCCGTGTCCTAACTAATGCAGTGCAAAACTTGAACTTACCCCGGCCTGGATTGGGGAACTAACTAACCACCTAATCGATTCAAAGACATGTAGTCTAGTCATCTATGAAAGATTGATAGGTGGGTGGTTCTATTTTTTGGAAATAGGTCTGACATTTAGAGGGTTTCTTAATTGGTCCTGAACTTATGTTGGTAAATGCTCCTAACTAATGTGATTAAAATTTTGTTTTAATTAGTTTTTAATGTAATGCATGCTAGTTGAAGCTTTCAAATCAAATATGCTTGAGATTTTAAAAACAGGCTTATTATAAAATATATTTAGAAAAGACTGGGCCTCCCCATGTCCGGCACTTATATGCCAGATTATCCGGACTCTACCCACAGGCGGGGAGGTGCCTTATTAGAAGGAGAGAGAAGGATGCATTCATATACATGTGACCCCGGATGATTTCGGTAGTTCCCTAGGTTTGTTAAATTTCTATGCTATTTAAAGCTTAAAATTTTAAATATTGCCTATGAGTGGAGAATATTGTAGTCCTTGAAGAGCCTAATGAATATCAAGGCTAAAACAAAACACGGCATGCAATTCGCCAATAAACTGGAAAGAGCAAGTAACCCTAGAGGCACACAATATATAATAAAATACATCAAAAATAAATAAATCAATCAACTAAATGTCTATAGGTCAATTGCCCTTTAATTACAAACCAGGGTCTGTGGAAAATAAAGTGGCCGAGCACCACTGCCAACAACCCGGATTTCTAAGCTTATGACGAACGTAAATAACTTTGAGTGGGATTTTAGGTCTTCTAGTCTTCAATCTTCAGTCTTCTTTGGAATCCTTCTCTCTGGACTCTTTGGAACTCTCCTCCTTGGACTCCTTGGATCTTTTCTCCTTGGACTCCTTGGATTCATCGTGGTTTGAATATCCAAATGAAGAGACAATCTCTCCTGAAAAGGGGTTATTGCCTTTTCTCTTTGGATATCTGAAGCCATCCAAATTCAATCTTCCAAATGAAAGAAGACACTCCCCTATAAGGATGCTTTCTTATTTTGGAATTCGAGTTGGATAAGAATATCCCAACTCAGAGTCATTTTCATAATTCTCACCAATAATACAAATATTTTTTACATTAATAGAAAGCAATATATCTAGAATCACCTACATGATTATCCTAATAAAAATCCCACGTAGTTATTGTTAACAATTATAATATCCCAAGCAGTTATATAGAAAGTAAAATGCACATCACAACCATGCTTGACCATGCTCTTAATCATTGACGGCTAATGCAGCTTCTGGAGCACCTGTAGCAGTTATAATAATTATTTTTTTGCCCTCAATTATTTAAGGGGAGTTGAGCAAAGTCTGAAGCACATGCATAAGATATCATTAGAAATCATGACATTTACTCCCCCTTTAGCGTTGCATGAGCATGGCTACCTGCAAGAAGAATAATATATAAATTTCATCCCTAACCTAGGGGTAGATCTAACATATATCATATCAATTTTATAAAGTGCAATAAAGTAAACGAACACAACAATTTCATCACAACATGTAATGAGAACTCAAAAAACCTGGCACACAGTAGAAAAGGAAATATCGGCCTAGCCTAGATCTATAGGTGTTTCCCTAGCAAATAATTCTATGTGTGTGTAAGGTTTATGTGGCTTTGGATAAGTCTTATGTAGGATGATTAGTTTAAATTGCCTAAGGTTAGAATTTGTTGAAGACCAGAAAAGGAAATTTTAGTTGAAGTTTAGATATTAGTGAATTAGGATCCATTTTAGCTAATTTAGTTTATTGGTTCAATTTAAAATGCTTAGGTTAGTGATATTTGAAGTTTAAATTGTATTAGCCGATTTTGGAAAGTCCTTGGTCCTCCTAGGTGCTAGGCTAAGGGGGTCCAAAAGATCACTATGGGAAATAGGCTAGGTTTTGGGTTCATAAAATTTTAGATAAATACTAGACCTTAATATGAGTAATTAGACAGGTAGTTTGTTGGATTTGGAGTTTCCTATGCAAAGTTATGAATTTTCTAAGTTTCGAACCTTAGAATATAAGTTAGGGTTAACCAGAAAGTTAACTTTTGGATTTAGGTTAGTTTCTAGAATCCTAATATTTTTTATAAAACCTAGATCCTAATTGGAGTTGAATGCAAGTGAGTTTTCATAATTTAGAATTTTTTATAATTAGTTATGAATTTCTAAAGTTTGAGTATTTATTGGAATTATCTAATTAAGGGGTGATTTTATAGTTTTGATCCAAACTAGCTCCAAACTAATTGGAATCACTCACAAAGGTCAAGATTGACCTTATAAAGTTTTCCCAAGTGTTTAGGGAATATTTGGAATTTTTAATAATTTTTTAATAATTTATTAGGGGGCAGAAAGGTAATTTTCAATTGAGGTTAAGCTAAGAGTCAGATGGGGTCAACCTAAGGACCCCTATTTATCTCAATTTAAGAACCTAATGATGAACAATTTGAGGTATTATGGGTATTTTTTTGAGTTGAAATGGATTTATTGTAATTTTTAGAAGGCCATCATGCCCTATTTACCAGGTAAGTTAGGGTTGGTTAATTATGGGGTCTAAAGAGCCCTAAAAATTCTTAGAAAATTCTGAGAGGTTTATGATATCACTAAGTTTAAATATTGAAGTTTTCATGTTAATCATGGATCTATCCTAGATCCTAGAATTTTTCTAAGTTCGCTAGACGGGTCCTTAATTGTTGTCCTTAGAGTGTCACTGCGTTATAGGAGTTTGAAGTGAAGTTTTAGCTAACCCTCAAGGTAACAATATAGGGGAATACACAAAAGTAGAGTAAACACACCATGTCTTTAGATCTAAGAGAGCCTAAACTAAGAGGTGGTGCATCCTACACATGCAAACTATGATAAAGAAAAGTAAATGCGTCTAACAAAGTGATTAGTGAATGATTGGAACTCAATCATCCACTAATCAACTTCCCCATGACTTTCTCTTCACATGCACAACCTATGTTTAAAATTTCATTGATAGTGGATCTCCCAAAATAAGGATTTAATTATAAGTAATTTTAAAATAATTTAAAATACTTATTAATATATAGATTTTAGAAAATAATATGGTTGAAAGATAGATCAATTCGTAATATATATGAGTATAGGGAAGATACACTGGTCACCTAATTTAAGTTTCAAAATGATTTGAAAATAATTTTTAATTTTTAAAATAATTATTATAATAATTATTTAAATAATATCAAAATACTCAAAATAGCTAAGTAAAATAGAAAATATATCAAAATAGAGAAAATTAACTTGTAAAAATAATTTTAAAATAATAATAATAATAATAATAATAATAATAATAATAATAATAATAATAATAATAATAATAATAATAATAATAATAATAATAATAATAATAATAATAATAATAATAATAATAATAATAATAATAATAATAATAATAATAATAATAATAATAATAATAATAATAATAATAATAATAATAATAATAATAATAATAATAATAATAATAATAATAATAATAATAATAATAATAATAATAATAATAATAATAATAATAATAATAATAATAATAATAATAATAATAATAATAATAATAATAATAAATAGTTATAATAGAATAATAATAATAATAATAATAATAATAATAATAATAATAATAATAATAATAATAATAATAATAATAATAATAATAATAATAATAATAAAATAACTAAAATAAATATATATATTTTACTCTTTTTGTATTTATTAAAAATATACATATTATTTTTAAATGAAATTAATTTTAAAATGAAGAGGGTGAAAATACAAGCGATTTGATATATCATACGTATTTTTTGGCTCAAAAATTAATTTATTATGATTAATTAACCAAAATCTAGTTTAAAAACTAATTTGAAATAATTTAAACAGATAAATCAGCGGTGGGTACTCTCGGGCTGCCATTTGGCGCTCCTTGGTTCGCTCCCGAAATGCGGGGCAATCATTAGCAATGATTGCTAATGATTGCCAGCAGTGGAGCAATGATCCTGCCCGACTTAACCACGTCAGCATGGGATCTCAGTCGTTGGATCCACACTGTATGAAATCAATAGCCAAGATCGAGCCGCATAGGGACTTGATCCGACAGAAGGCTTCCGTGGCTGGGCGGACGCGCGGTAAAGCCATATCCTAACCGTTGATCGACGGATCTATTGTCCGAATCACCGATACATGATCACATAGTAGACCGAAATCCCTAAAGAATAATTCATCTCGTTCTCTCAAAATACTAAACCAAACGATTTGAAATTTTAAACATGAACTCTAAAGATGAAGAGCATCAATGGGGGACCATTTTCATGGTCTGAAAGCACTTTACAAAAAGCTATTTAACCCTATATGTTTTTACCTAGGGTTTGCGATATACCTCAATCCACATGGTGGATTCAGTCAATCTTGGGCTTGTAGATTATCCATGAATAATCCTCTAGTTGAAATCGATGCTCGAAACACCTTGGATAAGAGGGAATTCCACTAGGGATGGTTTAGCCTTCGATCTCGCCGGAATCTCGCCACCGGTGAGCTTTGGACGGCAAGTTTTGGTTGGGAGAGGTGGAAGGAATCAAGGGGAGTTCAAAAACGTGATCCCAAAGCCTAAGGAGGTCTCGAGAAGAAACAAGAGCCAAAAGTCCTCAATCCACCCTAATTTCTTTTATTTAAGCCTCCTAAACCTATCATCAATGGCTAGGATCTAATCTAGGGTTGAATTGGAGGGAAAATAAGTTGAATCCCCTAGGATTTTGAATCAGGGAGCGTTTTAGCAGCTGTAAGTGCCTTAATTAGGTCTTAAATAGGCTTAAATTGGTCATTTTGACCTATTTAAGACTTGGGTTCACCAAGTCATAGGTTGACCTGGTCAACCCAATCAAGTTGGTCAAAGAGCATTAGAGTTTGAGCGTTGGATGGGATTGGATGGACTTGAAATGAAATTAGACCCATTAAGGCCAATTGGGTCAACCAGGTTGACCCAGGGCATGGGTCTGAGTTCAAGAGACTTAGTCTGACCCATGGGACCCAAGGGACGTGAGAATTGTGTCCTAGGAGCTCTGAATTGGATTTGAAATCAAGTAGAAGGGAATCAGGGTCTAATTGGGTCAAGCCTAGTTAACCTGGTCAACCAGGTTGACCCAGGACCTGGGCTTGGGCTCAACAGACTTAGCTTGACTCCCTGGACCCATTGGGATGGGTCTTGGGGTCTAGCTTGGTCAAATTTGACTAGGTCAACTCTTTGACCTGGTCTAGAGAAAAATGCAGGTCAATAATAATATCATGGTTCGGATGACATACAAAGAGATATTCTTCTTCTCAAAACTTCCCTCAAGACAAGCCTTAAATTTTATGGTACTGAGATGCAAGCTCACCGGAGCAACCGTGTGGAATCCCCCTTCACACTCCCTTGAAACCCTCTCCAAGGATCTTCTCCCTCTTTCAAACTCCACCCTTTCCTCTCTCCCTTTCAAGCCCTTTCTTTAAGTTCCCTCCAAAATAATGAAGCTACAATGGCTGCCAAAGACTCTCTTCATGAGAAAGAAAGAGGTCTTTAAATAGATTTGCAAAATTAACATTATCGTCCAGGCCGATCAGCATAAATTTCTCTCAATTAGCCCAGTCGATTTGGGGCGATTAGACAATTTTTTAGTCATATCATCCTGACCGATCATGTGATCGGCCTGGTCGATATGATCATGCAATCAGCCTTAATTGCTTTCTTTAAATACAGATTAATTTAGGAAAAAATATGCTGGATCGGCTAGGCCGATGCTCGGGAAGATGCCCGAGATGATGTCCAAAAATAAGAAATACCTAAATAGATCTGGAAGTTGATTCTTTCTAATTTGAGCTTATTGTCCTGGCCGATACAAAATCATCCAGGATGATGTTCTTAATGATGGCTACCTTAATAAGGAAGCCCTAATTAGGGTTTCTAATTTTGAACCAATTATCTAGGCCAATATAAATATCATCTCGGATGATGTTACCAAAATTAATAAACTCTAGGAAACAGTTAGAAATTCTTCCAAGGTGTGTGTGTGTGCAAGGTTACTTAGCATCAGGAACCACGCTGTTTATAATAGACTCAAGAAAGGGAAAAAATACAAACTAACTCAGACTTAATCTACCCACTCTTGAGCTGGCTTGAGTTGCATTCGATCTTGTGGACCTGAAAAGTTAGTATGCAAGGCAATCATAGAAAATCATGAATATTTGATATCATCAAAATTCTAATCCATGAAAATAGATCCGCAACAATCTCCTCCTTTTTGATGATGGCAAACATTACTGGTTGAATTTGCAAAAATGAAAAGATTTTCTCCTAATCTCCCCCCTACTAAAATAAAACTTTAAATCAAAAAGTTTTTTTGTTTTTAATTTTTGTAAAAAAACAAATACAAATACAACAGTACGTCCTCCCCCTTTAACATTATCAAAAAAAGAAGGGGCATGAAAAAAGTTTTAAAAAAGAAAAAGTTACCTCATATTTTATTCAAAAACTTAGTAAGAAATGGATTGACACCGCATAATTTAGTACAGGTAAGAAATTCAAAAATTATTAATCCAAGCTCAAGTTCTTTTAAAGGCTTAAAAATTTTTTAATCCAATATCTAAAAAAAGAAATAAATTAGAAAAAGAAACACTAATTTTTCAAAACTCCTTTCATAAAATATATTTAATAGAAGATTAATCCAAAAATTGGTGAATCAAGATTCATGATTTTCAAGATCATGTATCGAAAATATCAAGGGTTTTCTTAAGCTTTAAGTAATACAGAAAAAGTAAGCATACTCTTTGTGGGCTCATTTTATGCCTCTTGTCAGTTTTTGGCGCACTTTGCACTTCTTTTACTTTTTGATACAATTTGTGCATCTTTCTTAATTTGGCATCATTGCGCATCTTTTTGATTTAACATCATTGGCCTTTTTTTTATTTGGCGTCATTGTCCTTTTTTTAAATATGTTACCTTTCTGAAACAAAAGCAAACCCATTCTATTGACTCAACGAACTACTTGATTAAGAAAATTATGAGGTAGATTCAACAACTTGCAAAACATTCCTATGTGATAGATAAATAATAGGGAGATAAAAAAGTTTAGTTTCAAAATATAATTTAAAATATGATGAAGATTTTAAATCAAAAGTAGAATAACCTCTTTTAGAAAACAAAGATTGAGATTCAAAATCATGAGTTTCCTTCCTTTGACTTTTTTTAGAGAAGTCAACCATAACTTACATAAGAATTTAAGAAAAATAGGAGGTAAATTTTTCATTTTCATTATTTTTTTAAAATGGTGATGTGTGTATTGATTAGAAAAAATACTACAAAAAGAAGAAGTAAAGACAAAATAAAAAAAAAATTAACAAAAAAGAAAAGAAAGAAAAAAAAAATAGAATGGAAAAAGAATAAATCTAAAGAAAAACACAGAAAAAACACAAAAAAAATGAACAAATCATGCAAACATAAAAAAAATAAAGCACACAAATAATGGTTTAAAGACCATCTTGCTCCTGGTCTGAAGATTTAGAAGCTAGGTTTGCCAAGGAGATTTTTTGCTTTTCATTATTTGTCATTATTACAACTTGCTTAGCTTTACCCTTTTCTTTTATAGAAAGAGTTCTCAAATTAGGGCACTGATTTTTCATATGTCAAGGCTTCCTACATCCAAAGCAAATAACATCAGAAGAAATCTTAACATTCTTACCATTTTTACCTTTATTCCACTTTTGTTGATGCTTATGCTTTGGTGAACTTTTTAATTTGCTTGATAAGTCATCATTTTCGTCACCAATTAAGCTACTTTTCTCCATATTTTTAGCGTTTAGTACTATCATCTCTCTTGAATCAAAAAGTTTTTGACCCAAACTTTGCTCATAGGTAATGAGTGAGCCAATCAAATTATCAATAGAATAATCAATCAAATTTTTTAATTCACAAATAATAATAACTTTAGCATCAAACTTATCAAGTAGACAACATAGAATTTTATTAACTTTTACAAATTTTGAAAACTCTTTACCTAAGTCATGCAATGATGTCACAATTTGAATAAACCTAGTATACATGTTTAAGATCGTCTCATAAGATTTCATGCAAAATAGTTCAAAATTATGCATTAAAATATTCAATCTAGATTGCTTGATTTCATTAGTGCATTCATAAATAGTGTGCAGATTATTCCAAATTTCCTTACTAGTAGTGCACGTGGAAACATACATAAAGTCTTCAGAATTTAAAGCACAAAACAAATAATTTAACAATTTTGCATTCAATTGAGCATTGATTTATTCTTCCTTACTCCCTTGATTAGAAGGAATAACAATTTTAATTCCATCTATAGTATGTGGAAGAACATAATAACTAGTTAAAATCATTTGCCACATTCAAAAATCAATTGATTGAAAGAAAGAATATATGTGAATTTTCAAAAAATCAGAAGTAATATTTTCAAACAAAGGTGGTCTGGTGATTGAAAAACCTTTCGCAATATTATGATTATAAAAATTAGCCATGGATCAAAATTTAAAAGTTTTTAAAACTTGTTTTTATGAATACCACTCTAATGCCACTTGAAAGTTTATTAGGGGTGTTAGACCTTATGAACTAGTCCCAAGGCTAACCAAAAGGGATGATTTATTATTTTAAATAAAATCTTTCAGCAATCAAAACACAAACCAAGATTCACCATAGAAATTAAAGTTCAAAAATTAAATATGGAAATAATAAAGGAAAGAATACACCAGATTAATAGTGGTTTGGTCAAACTTTGACCTACGTCCACTCCTCGAAGTCACCCTCCGAGTATTGCACTAAATTCAGTGTCTCTCCTTTATCCCCCATAGCTAGGCAGAGAAGCCCTTATAAAATCACTTCCACCTTCTCCGGTGTGGCAGAGTAGCCATGTCCTTTGACACCAAAGAGATCTTCTTCTTCCCAGAACTTTCCTCAAGACAAGCCTTGAATACGATGGTACTAAGGTGCAAGCTCGTTGGAGCAACCGTATGGAATCACCCTCCACACTCCCTTGAAACCCCCTCCAAGGATCTTCTCCCTCTCTCAAACTCCACCCTTTCCACTCTCTCCCTTTCAAGCTCTCTCTTCAAGTTCCCTCCAAAAGAATGAAGCTATAGTGGCTGCCAAAGACTCTCTTCATGAGAAAGAAAGAGGTGTTTAAATAGATTTGCAAAATTGACATTATCATCCAGGCTGATATGAATATCGACCTGGCCGATCAGTATAAATTTTGCTCAATCAGCCTGGTCGGGTTGGGACGATTAGACTACTTTTTAGTCATATCATCTTGATTGATCCTGCAATCAACCCGATCGATATGATCGTGCAATCTTCCTTAATTGCTTTCTTTAAATACCAGATTATTTAGGAAAAATTATGCTGGCTGATGCTCAGGATGATGCCCGAGATGATGTCCAAAATTAAGTAATACCTAAATAGATCTGGCTGCTGATTCTTTCTGATTTGAGCCTATCATCCTGGCTGATACAAAATCGTCTAGGATGATGTGCTTAATGATGCCTGCCTTAATAAGGATGCCCTAATTAGTGTTTCTATTTTTGAACTAATCGTCCATGCCGATATAAATATCTTCTCGGTTGATGTAATCAAAAATAATAAACTCTAGGAAATAGTAAGAAATTCTCCCAAGGTGTGTGTGTGCAAGGTTACTTAGCATCATGAATCACATTGTTTGCAATAGACTCAAGAAAGGGAAAAATATAAACGTCAGATTTAATCTACCCAATCTTGAGTTGGCTTGAGTTGCACTCAATCTTATGGACCTAAAAAGTCATGAGGCAAGGTAGTCATAGAAAATCATGAATGTTTGTTATCATCAAAATTCTAATCCATTAAAACAGATCCGCAATAATCTCCCCCTTTTTTATGATGGCAAACATTACTGGTTAAATTTGCAAAAATAAAAAGATTTTCTCCTAATCTCCCCCTTACTAAAATAAAACTTTAAAAAATAGGGGAAATCAAAATTTTTTATTATTTTAAATTTTTATAAAAAAAAGATATAAATACAATAGTACATCCTCCCCCTTTGACATTATCAAAAAGAGAATGGGCATGAAAACAAATTATAAAAAGGAAAAATTTACCTCGTATTTTATTCAAAAACTTAGTAAGGAATGGATTGACAACGCATAATCTAGTAAAGATAAGAAATTCAGAAATTGTTAATCCAAGATCTAGTTCTTTTAAAGGCTCAAAAACTTTTTAATCCAATATCTAAATCAAGGAATAAATTAGAAAAAGAAATGCTAATTTTTTAAAATTGCTTTCATAAAACATATCTAATAGAAGATTAATGCAAAAATTGTTGAATCAAGAATCATAATTTTCAAGATCAAGTATCAAAAATATCAAGGGTTTTCTTAAGATTTAAGTAATACAGAAAAAGTAAGCATACTCTTTATGGGCGCATTTTACACCTCATTTTACATCTCTTGTTAGTTTCAAAATCAAATTTAAAATATGATGAAGATTTTAAATCAAAAGTAGAATAACCTCTTTTAGGAAGCAGAGATTGAGAGTCAAAATAATGAGTTTCCTTCCTTTAACTATTTTTAGAGAAGTCAACCATAACTTACATAAGAATTTAAGAAAAATAGGAGTTAGATTTTTCATTTTCATTATTTTTTTTTTAAATAGTGATGTGTGTGTTGATTAGAGAAAACACTATAAAAAGAAGAAGTAAAGATAATACTAAAAAAATTAACAAAAAGAAAAGAAAAAAAAACATAATGAAAAAAGAATAAATTTAAAGAAAAACACAGAAACAACACAAAAATGAACAAAACATGCAAACATAGAAAAATAAAGCACACAAATAATAGTTTAAACACCATCTTGCTCCTAGTCCGATGATTCAGATGCTAAGTCTGCTTAGGAGATTTTTTATTTTAATTATTTGCCATTTTTGCAACTTGCTTAGCTTTATCATTTTCTTTTGTAGGAAAAGTTCTCGAATTATGATACTGATTTTTCATTTGTCCAGGCTTGCTACATCCAAAGTAAACAACATCAGAAGAAATGATAACATTCTTACCATTTTTACCTTTGTTCTACTTTTGTTGATGCTTATGCTTTGGTGAACTTTTTAATTTGCTTGACAAGTCATCACATTCGTCACCAACTATGCAACTTTTCTCTATGTTTTCAACGTTTAGTACTAGCATCTCTCCTGCATCTAAAAGGCTTTGACCCAAACTTTGCTCATAGGCAATGAGTGAGCCAACCAAATTATAAATAGAATAATCATTCAAATTTTTTAATTCACAAATAGCAACAACTTTAGTATCAAACTTATCAAGTAGACAACATAGAATTTTATTAACTTTTTCAAAGTTTAAAAACTCTTTACCTAAGGTATGTAATGATGTCACAATTTGAATAAACCTAGTATACATGTCTAAGATCGTCTCATAAGATTTCATGTAAAATAGTTCAAAATCATGCATTAAAATATTCAATATAAATTGCTTGATTTCATTAGTGCCTTCATAAATAGTGTGTAATTTATCCCAAATTTCCTTACCAGTAGTGCACATGAAAACAAACATAAAGTCTTTAGAACTTAAAGCACAAAACAAACAGTTTAATGATTTTGCATTCAATTGAGCATTGATTTGCTCTTCCTTACTCCATTGATTAAAAGGAATATCAGTTTTAATTTCATATATAGTACGTGACGGTACAGAATAACCAGTTAAAATCATTTGTCACATTCAAAAATAATTGATTGCAAGAAGGTAGACATGTGAACTTTCTAAAAATTAAAAGTTATATTTTCAAACAAAGGTGGTCTGATGATTGAAAAACCATCCGTAATATTACGATTATAAAAATTAGCCATGGATCAAAATTCAAAAGTTTTTAAAACTTATTTTTATGAATCCCGCTCTAATACCACTTGAAACTTCGTTAGGGATGTTAGGCCCTTATGAGCTAGTCCCAAGGCTAACCAAAAGGGGTGAATTGGTATTTTAAACAAAATCTTTCAGCTATCAAAACACAAATTCACCATAGAAATCAAAGTGCATAAATTAAATACGAAAATAATAAAGGAAAGAATATACCAGATTTATAGTGGTTCGGTCAAACCTTGACCTACGTCCACTCATCGGAGGCACCCTCCGAGTATTGCATTAAACTCAGTGTCTCTCCTTTAGCCCCCAAAGCTAGGTAGAGAAGCCCTTACAAAATTACTTCCACCTTCCCCGGTGTGGCGGAGTGGCCGGGTCCTTTGACACCAAAGAGATCTTCTTCTTCCCAGAACTTCCCTCAAGATAGGCCTTGAATTTGATGGTACTAAGGTGCAAGCTCACTGGAGAAACCATGTGGAATCCCCCCCATAGTTCCTCGAAACCCCCTCCAAGGATCTTCTCCCTCTCACAAACTCAACCTTTTCTCTCTCCCTTTCAAGCTTTCTCTTCAAGTTCCCTTCAAAAGAATGAAGTTACAATGGCTTCCAAAGACTCTCTTCATGAGAAAGAAATATGTCTTTAAATAGATTTGTAAAATTGATATTATCATCCAGGCCGATATGAATATTCACATAAATTTTGCTCATTCAGCCAGGTCAGTTTGGGACGATTAGACAATTTTTTAGTCATATCATCCCGGCTGATCCTGTGATCAGCTCGGCCGATGTGATGGTGCAATCATCCTTAATTTCTTTCCTTAAATACAAGATTAATTTAGGGAAAATTATGATGGATCAGCCAGGCCGATGCCCGGGATGATGTCCAAAAATAAGTAATACCTAAATAGATCTGGCGGCTGATTCCTTCTAATTTGAGCCAATCATCCTGGCCGATACAAAATCATCCATGACAATGTGCTTAGTGATGGCTGTCTTAATAAGGATGCCCTAGTTAGGATTTTTATTTTTAAACCGATCGTCCAGGCTAATATAAATATCATCCTGAACGATGTTACCAAAATAGTAAACTCTAGGAAATAGTAAACAATCCTAACAATGTGTGTGTGTGAAAGGTTACTTAGCATCATGAACCACATTGTTAACAATTGACTCAAGAAAGGGAAAAAACATAAACTGACTCAGACTTAATCTACCCAATCTTGAGCTGGCTTGAGTTGCACTTGATCTTGTGGACCTGAAAAGTTAGTAGGCAAGGCTGTCGTAGAAAATCATGAATGTTTGCTATCATCAAAATTCTAATCCATGAAAATAGATCCGCAACAAAATCTTCCAAGATGCCCTAATTAGGTGATTTGTTATTTAAATATTTTTTATTTTTAAAGAATTTTATGAATCTTTTAATTATTCATGAAAGGGAATTTCATTTTTTATTGAATGATTTTTTATTTTACTTTTAGGTTTTAATTTATATTTATTATGAATTAAAAATAACCTTAGCAAATTATGTGAAGTAAACTTGGGTTTCCGAATTAACTAAACAAATGATCTCTAATCATCTTTAAATTTAAACTATAGGTCCACCAAAACTAAAGGTAACTTCTTAAGAATATTGAAGGTCATTGAGGCCCTCCATGGGTTTCAATAAAATTACCAAAGTAAATGTGACTATACATTTGGAAATTAGTGGTAATCTAACCCTTAACAAATGAACTATCAATCCATTAAAAAAATCATCCCCTAATTACCATTATATTTTCATGCAATATAATTCTAAGGTCAAGGTTATTTATTGATGTATGATCCTAATTCAATCCATTAAAGCCCTTAAAGGTTTTAAGTTAGCATGAAAATTTTTTGGAGATGTGCAAATATCTCCAAGAGTAATCATTGTTAATTTCAAACAATGGTGAAGTATAATTAATGAATAATTCAAAGAATACCTATAGGGTATTCTTGGTATTACATTTAACATATTTGGAATTAAGGTGTCAAACTAGAGGTCTTTTATTGATCTCTTTAAAAAAATCCAATGAACCTAAGAGCACCTAATTTGGCCAAGTATGAGAAATATTAATTTTTAAAGATTGGATGAATTTTCTAAATTTTAATTACCCAATTTTATAGCAGTTATACTTTACACATGGTGTAATATGAATTATTAGGTAATGATTTTTCAGGTTAATGGTTTGACATGAAATTAATTATGGCTGATCGATCCAATATCACCTTGTCATAATTTAAGCATGATCAAACTATATAATCAGATAAGTTTTAATCATAACTATTAATCAAAATTAATGGATCAAATTTCATCTTCAAGCTCCCATTCATTCTCTCATACATATGCATATTTTGGCAAGATCCAAGAAATTAGCTTAGTAGATATTGCTAAAATTTATTGGAGAGCTTCATCCAACTTTAATCCTTTAATCCAAAGATCATATCCCATAGGATTTGAGTTTCACTTAACAATTGAATAGAACACTAAGGATAACTAATCAAGAATTTAAGATTTCCTCAGGGAGAGGTACAATTGCTAAAACCTAAGTTCAACAAGTTTGCCTAGCTTCAAGGAGAGTCTTCACTTTAAAGAGAAGGGTAGAAGGAGCAATGGATGGAATCTTCACTCTCACTTAAAGAGGCTTCACTAGATCTCATTAAAACCCAATAGAGAATGTCACCAAAGGTACTAGGGAGTAGGAGATTTGATCTTAGAGCAATAGTGAAGCTTTTTAGTAAAAGGAAGTAACCTTTCTTCAATTAAATTGGGATATTTATGGCTCTTAGGTAATGAATCAAGCTTTAGTTATGGCCTCCTCTTACCACATCAGGCTCCTAAAATTATTGGGAATGGTCTAATGAGAAGACAGGGATGTCTTTGGAGAATTTAGGGGATCAAGTTCACATGGGGAGAGAGAGCTTGGGTTGAACCCAAGGATGATATTCATGGCTTCTTAAATTCCAGCAATCCCTAATAACTATATGGCCTCAACTGAGGTGGCAAGATGTTTGAAACATTCTTGAACACAATGAAGGAGCAAATTTGGCTTAGACTAGGTTGGGTATGCAATATGGCTCATGATTGATGTTTTGGAGACTTATAAGCCCAATTGGCTGACCCAGCTCAGCTCATGGGTAGGGTATCATGAACAATGGAAGATGGGTTAAGACATGGGTGAATGAATGATCCAATGGATGGTCCATTGGGTTAAGACAGGATTGTTAATAATGGAAGATGCATATGACCAAGGGTCACATAAAGTATTGAATGGGTAGGGCCAATTTGTTCTAAAGAGAGAAATGGCTCAAGGGGAGGTTTTTTTTTTCCAGTTGGGTTAAGACATGGGTCTAGCCCAAGTAAACCTAAGGGTTGGGTCACCTAAGGTGGATTCCTAAAGTCCAAATGAGCAATCCCAAGGGATTAGAGTTTGTTGGTATAGCTTGGATAAATAGAGTTGGAATTCAATATACTTATGTATGGTTTGGCAAACCTAGTTTGATGTGGTCAACCTGATTAGACCATGGATAACGGTTGGATCATATACATTCCAAGGGACATTTAAAACTTGCTAGAGGATGTTTCATAGCTCTGTGTGGCCTCCCGACCTAAAATGAATGTTTATAAGGGGGTTACGGATTCCTTTGGCTAAACTAGGTTAAATTGGTCAACCTTGCTTGACCAAGTCTTAGGTTTGGGCCTTTAGCCAACATAAAAGTTTTAGAATGTTGTTAAACTTCATAGAACTAGCTGAAGGTGCGCCTAGAGGAAGGGTGAATTGGAAATTTTAAGAAATCCCTACATAGGAATACTAATTTTAACATTAGCCACAAAATAACTTAAAAGTTTGATTTAGATAGATTACTCAAAATAACATGCAGAAGTAATTTATATAAAAGTTTTTTTTTTTATTTTTAACACATGCAAATATTCTTGTAGCAAAAAAGTTTTATACAATATAGTTGATAAATAAGTTTAAAAATAATAAGCTAAACTTGCAAAGAAAGAAAATTGAATAATAATAAAAATACATAAAATGGAAAAAGCACACCAAAATTTTTATAGTGGTTCAGTCAACCTTTACTTACATCCACTCCCAGAGTCTCCCTGGGTATTCTACTAACACAAACTGACTCTCCTTTTGTTCCCACAATAAGGCAGAGAAGCCCTTACAAACTCATTTTCACCAAATCGAATGTGGTGGAGTGCCGGAAGATATGTCACCTTCCTCGGTGATGGAAACGGATCTTGAATCATTTTTCTTCCTCCTGGAGAAGTTAGAGAACCAAAAGCTTTTTCTCCCTCCTAGAGAGGCAGCATATCTCTAATCTTTGTCTTCCTCTTTGAGAAGGTAGAGTACCTCGATAAATTGAATTAGAAGCCTCTCACCCAAAAGAGCCTTTGAGGCTTCACTAAGGCCATAAGATGTGCAAGGGTGTAGCTAGCCCAAAGCAACTGTTTGATCCCCTCACACTTCTCTCCCTCAAGCTCTACCAAACCTTCTCCTTCCTCTAAAATCCTATATCTCTCTCAAAAGCTTCTCTCTTAGAGTTTCTTTAGCAAACACACAATGCTCTCTTATTTTTTTAAGAGATTCTAAAAATATTGCTTAAGTATTAGGCTTCAAGAAATCCTAATAATTCAAGTTGGTCATCACTATTCATACAGTATGGTCTATTAGAAAACTAAATCAATTTAGTACGATATAAATAGTCATTCATATGAGCTATTCAACTTTTCAAACACATCGTATAGTACGATCCAAAGATCACCCAATATGATTTGTTTGCTTCTCTCAAATCATACAAGATGATTAGAAACCAGCTCTATCAACCATCTTATACTACTCTCATCATATATTAGGGTTAGTTGATTTCAAGTTGGTCATCAAATACGACATGAATATCATACAATACAATTAATTAAAAAATCATAGTTTCGTTTGGTAAAATCTTTGGGATGACCAAATTTTATCTCTATTAATTGAACAATATGATCTTAATTATAAAGTATGATCTTTTATTATTTATTAAACCATGATTTGATTGACTAGTTATGGGGTTCATTTAAGTAAAATTTCAAATTTTGGTATAGTATGAATCACATTGTACAACATAATTAATTCAAAATTCAAAATTCAAATATCTTACTTAATTTATTTGGTGGCTATAGTTTTCATATCATAACCAATCATACATTATGATCTAGATAATATAGCATGATTAGTTCATCAAAACTAATTATTTAATTAGTTGTTAATCTTATTTTCTCTTTAAATATCCGTATAATATGATTGTAACTCATACATTATGATTAGTTCAAAAAAATTTAACTTTAAATTTTTCTTACTCCCTCTTTGTGTGTGTCCATGGTCACCCAATTATATTCTCTTGTATGTGGCCAGACTCAAGAAATATAAAATAAAGAAAATAATTATATAGATTATTTTACATGACATCCTATTCTACCCAATCCTCAGCTTTTAGTAGCCTTGAACAGAATATATTTTTCCTGTAATTTTAGTGCTCACAAATAAAAGTAATATCCAAAATATTTACTAAGAAAAATAATAATTCAATTAGTAATATTTTTCATCATCAAAATCATAGATAAGGATCATGGATTTTAAAAATCTCCCCCTTTTTTTATTATGACAAACAATATTAGTTGAGAGGTGAAATAATTTTTTTTTCCCATGCTCCTCCTCACTAGGTGATAGATTTAAAATTTAGGGGTTGCATTTTTTAATTAATTAATTTATTTTTATTTTTTAATAATGAGAAATAAATAACAAAATTAAAGATAAAAAAATAAAATAGCAAGAATAAAAACACAAAAGGAATTCTATTAAAAAAACATACGACCACACATACAATTTCTCCCTCTTTTAACATTATAAAAAAGAGGACCACAGAAAGAAAAAGACAAGCTAAAATATAACAAGACATAAATAATACATCACACAAGACAAGCACTAAAAATAAGATGGATCATGATTAGATGGTTGTGGTGGTGGTAGTTGAATGTATTTATGGATGGAGGTTAATTGATCTTCAATTTGACAAAACATTTCTCCTAAACATTTAATTTCTTCATCATGCTATTTTTGTTGTTATTATTGAATGTGATAGTCCATACTAGTTTTAAATCGCTCAAGCCTCTGAATTATTTCGTTATGAGGCTAAGTAGCGTATGCAGGGTAGGTAGGTGCTGGTGGTGGTATTGGTGGTGGTGCAGGTCGACCTACAAGAGCAGCTTCCCCTTCATCATCAAAATCTATCTCATCGTGCTCTTGGCCCCAATGGAAAAAAATATGGACATAAGCATTTAGTTAAAAAATGGGAAGATTATCAAGAGGAGCAGGTTAGTTAATTTGGTATTTCTTATCTAATACATATCCTATGACTTATCCTAGTGCAATATTTTGCTTTCTTCTGGTATTGGGACATCAAATTGGACTCATATTTTGGTTATAGTTAATGATCATCTGAGCTTCATCAAATTGAGTATTATATATTATGAAATAGGTGATTACGAAAAGAAGTGGACTGATGTTAATACGATCACTAACTTTGGGTATAATTGAAGTTTGAAGAACATGATGGATAATTTGGGCATTTTGATTTATAGAGTGGACTAATAATTGATGTTGATTTAAGGCTACATTTTGAATGGTTAGGTTTATAAAACTCCAGTCAAAATTAGTTCTAGAGGCCATGGATTATGGATGAGATCCTTTAGAAGAAATATCGATATACTCCGCTAAATCTTCCTTATTGATCTCTACAGGTTGTTAAAATACATAGGAGGTCATTGTGAGAATTTCAACATTCATCCTAAGTTGGCTAGGAATTCATAGAGTAATTTAAAATTAAAAGGAAATGATATAGTGACTAGGAATTGGAGAGTTATAGAGGAAAAGAGGTTCATCACTTTGAAGTTTAGAGCATGTTGATTGATGATTTTGGGGGTGGTGATTCGAGAATCCTTTAATTTATAGTACGCATCTTCATGTCAAGTGGAATGAAATTGATTGTCAAAGTAATGAGAGGAGGAGGAGCTCCCTTGGGTCATTCGAATGTGTTTACCTCTATTAGCCATTGGAGAATCCTATGGAATGAATATGGGAATGTAGAGAAGGAAAGATTTGAATGGATTGAAAGCTTAGAAATCCTTCAATTTATAAAATTTGAGAAAATTGTATAATACTATTAGAGATTGTATATTACAATCAAGAGAGTTAAATCATATGTATGACTTGTCGAAAAAAATTGGTCAAATTTTACTGTATGATCGATTTGTAGTAGATAATTTTAAGGAATTTTTTTTATCTAGAGGAGTCATTTGAATGACTTTTGACTAAATGCATCATAAAGTATAAACGGGGGTTTGTATAATATGAAGTGCAATTATGATCGTACCAATCGAATTAAATTCATCATAGCATATTCTAACATGTGGATCTTATAATACAAATGGTGGTTCATATAATACAAAGTGTAATTATGATCATACTAGCCAAATTAATTTTTTCCCAATATAGTCTAACACATGTATCATATAGTATAAAGGGTGGTTCATACAGTATGATTAATGACAATTGAATTCATCTAGGTTGTTGATTTAGTTATTAGTTGTGATTTGTGCATAAATGGTTATATCATGCAATATAAATGTGGATCGTGCAATACAATAAAAAAAATTTTGTTTTTAAAATTTTTTGTTTGGATCATTTTTTTGATATAGTGAAGAGTGTGTGTGATGATCAAAAACCACCTTTAAAATAAATATAAAAGAAATATGTAAAAATAACTACACATAAATCAATTTACACAAAAATAAACACATACAATGTAGCACATAGGAATTGCTGATTTCAACTGACAACTAAATCTAATTTATCCTTAGTTAAGCCTAAATGTCTATTACACATATTCTAGTCTGCAAGGCACTAAAGGTGTCTTAGGCTAGGGTTTTAGTGAGGATATTTTCCAATTGGTCTCCAATAGCTATATGATGCAATTATATATCTTTCTTGACTATATAAACTCTTATGAAGTTATGCCTAATGTTTCTATACTTTGTGTTGGTGTTAAATTAGATTTTTGGATATGCAAATGGCATTAGTATTGTCACACACAATAAGAATGGTTCCTATAGGCAATCCATGATCTAAGATTATTATTTCAACCATAAGACTTGAGCAACATAGCTTCTAAGAATAATATATTATGACTTAGCAATGGACATGGCTACTGAGTTGTATTATCTATTAGACAAGGAGACTAAAGATTATCCTATGAATTACCATGTTCTAGAAGTGCTTTTTGTATCAATATTTTTAGAACTAAGCATGCTTCTTCTAAAATTTTTACTAATTTATGGCAAAAAAGAATTCCTACTTTTATTACTACTTTTATTTGGAGAGTCATGCATAATTATGTTCCTACGGATGAGATTTTAATCAAACATGGTTTTATTTTAACTTCCAAGTGCAAATGTTGTTATTATGTTGAGAATATGCATCATGTTTTTATTTTTGGGCCTATTGCTACTAAAGTTTGGATTCATTTTGAGGATAACTTCAAACTTAATTATTTTAAGGGTAATATTTCGATTAAGGAAATCCTTCACTTGTGGTTCACTAATATGAGAGGTCATATTGTCAATCTTATTCCTTCCCTTATTCCCTGGTACCTCTGGGTCAGTAGAAATAACTCTCTTCTTAATAATATCATTATGAATCATGACCTTATTTTTTAGAAATGTTAAAGATAAAGTTTGTAGATAGTTTAATGTTAACTTGCTGAGCTCTAAGAATTTTAAAGGTTTTTTTCATGTTTCTAAGGAGTTTGGTAATATCCTTAATGATAAGGTTATCCATGAGTATAGATTTATTTAATTGGTTAAACCACCTAAAAACATGTTCAAGCTTAATGGTGATTGTTTGGTTAAAGGGGTGAAGTGTGGCTGTGGTGGTATCATTAGAGTCTAATGGTAATTTTGTTTTGCTTTTTCTAGTCCTCTTCCATCTTGTTCTGTTATTTTCTCTAAGCTCTATGCTATCTTATTTGGTTTGAAATTTATCCTTTCCATTGTTCTTCTTAATATTTGAATTAAAGTTGATGTGTTACATATGCTTTTTCTCCTTAAAGTTAATGATGAGAAGATTAGTAGTCCTAAATTTTTCTATCTTATTAGGGAAACTTAACAAATTTTGGTTTTGTTTAATGTCAAGTTGTCTCATATTCACGGAGAAGGCAATGCTTATGCCGACTGGTTTGCTAATCATGGTTCATACTTGTAATTCCATACTGAATTTTGTTATGATCAGCTCCCTCCCATTGTGAAAGGCATCCTTAGATTACAAAGACTTGGTTTTCCTTATGTTAGAAATTAATGCTTTCTCTGGTCTGGGTTTTGTTGAGGATTTTTTTCTTGCTATAAATTTTAACATTAATTTAAAGTGCTGGTTATCCTTCATCTCCTTTAGTATGGATGGGTTTGAGTTTGGTTGTCTGCAGCCTTCCCAGACTATGATTTTTTGGATCTGCTAGAGTCATATGTTTAATCTTAATAGGTCTTGTAATAATGGTTCTTACTTGATTTATTATCAACATATATTTGGTAATCAGTTGAACATAATTCTTGGCTTTTCTTTTGATGCTAACAAATGGGTTTGGCCAATTTTGAGCAATGATTGGAGAATTATTTATGATGTTCACTGCTCATTGTGTTGCTCATCTACTCATTGAGTAAACTCGAATTAGCTTTGTGTCTACTTGGTCATCTGTCTTCTATTCATGGCTTCCTTGCTCTATCTCTATACTGGTTATTATTATATAGATGGATTTTAAGGCTTTATCTTAGTATATCAGGTGTTGGTGTTGGGCTTTTCAAGTGAATATATATGATTTGTGCTATTTTTTTGCTTCGCTTAATTGTGTTTCATTATATTCATGTGTCTCTTTCTTGTATAGGATCATTGTGTGCCTAGGTAGATTTGGGAGTAGGCTGGAGTGACATTTGAGTGTTGTGTTTGGTTGCATTATGGATGCTACACGACTAAGCTTGAATGGCAATCCTTTTTTGTTTGGCATTGTGGGTTTTGAGGACTATAAATGGATATTTGATTTTTCTTTTGATTATTATTATGTGTTATATTTGAGTTTCACTATGCTAATCTTTATTTATATTTTGTGAATTACTTGGTGGTTATCAATTGTCCTCTTTTTCTTGATGTTATCCATGTTCTTCCTGGTTATTATAGTTGGTATTGGCTGTCTGGTGATATTTCTTTTTGATATTGGAAGGAACTGAATGATTTCATTTGTGTTGTCTTTCATATTGTTAGTAGTGCTATTCCTGATCATTATAGTTGGTATATTAACTCTTTCTATATTCTTTTTCATTTTGTTGGTCCTGCTTTGATTGGTAACTGCAATTGGTATATGCATTCTTGTTATACTAATTATTTGGTCGGCTGTGCGGCTTCTAGTTGGGAGGTTTCGCTGTGGGATTAGAATTTTTATTGGACAGCCTATTTTGGGTTTTTGGCCTAGTTATTTTTGGTTTATATTACTTATATAATATTTGTCTCATTAATTTTTGGGCTCAGTTTCACTTTAATTTTTTCATGTAGGTTAATTTTGAATTATGTTCTAACGTGCATACTAATTTTTGGAGCTACTATATTGAGTTGAATTCTTACGTGGTGAAGTCTCATCTTCCTATGCAGGGCTCTTTTTTAGTTGATATCACTGAGTTAATGATAATATTTTTTCTATTTCTTTTTGGGCTTTGTCTTATGGCCTTTATAGAATGTTATCAGGTTATCTTATACTCGTGCTTACTGGGGAAATCTAGCTCATAGGTTCTTTTTTGATTTTTTTTGTAGCTCTTTTGAGCATTAGGGAGCTAATTTTCTCCTCATGGACTTTGTACTCATTTTATTATTAATGCGTAGGAGTATCGGAGAGTTTTAACCAAAAAAAATCCTATGATTTGAAAGGAAGTGTTATGCCTAGGATACCAGATTCTTTAATTTTGGGTTCATAATAGATATCTAAGGATTCTCTTAGCAGTCAAGTGAGATTTTTGTGGATCAGTCTGAATATAGCATAAAGGTAAACACTAAATATAATATCAGGTATGCTAGTAGTCAACTTAAGATGGGATCCAATTATTCATTTGTATTTCTTATGATCAATGGACTTTTCTTTTGGGTCCTTATCTAATTGTATAGTAGAGCTCATGGGAAAAAAATCGTAGAGCTCATGGGAGTGTTTATTTCCTTAGCATTTTACATTTCATACTTTTTAAGATGTCCTTGATGTGTTTATACTGGCTAAGCAAGGTTCCATTATCCATTTTCTTTGCACTAAATCCAAGAAAATAGTTTAGCTCTCCCATCATACTAAGCTCAAACTCTCTACTCATTATTTTTGAAAATTCATCACATATATTTTTATCTGAGGATCCAAATAAGATGTCATTAATATAATTTTTGACAATGATTAATTCTTCTCCTACCATTTTGAGGAATAGGGTGGTGTCTATGCTACTCGTAACAAAGTCTCTTTCTAGTGGAAATATGCTTAACCTTTCATACAATGCTCTAGGTACTTATTGTAGTCCATATAATACCTTCTTTAACTTAAATACATAATTTAGAAATTATAAATTTTGAAAGCTTGGGGGTTGCTCAGTATAGACATCTTCTTTAATCACCACATTTAGGAAGACACTCCTAATAACCATTTGATATAATTTAAATTTTCAAATGCAAATAAAAGTCAGTTATACCTTAATGGCTTCAAATCTAGCTATAGGGGCAAAGGTTTCCTCAAAAACAATTACTTCAATTTGATTGTACCCCTTAGCAACTATTCCGGCCTTATTTTTTGCCACTATTCCAGAGTCATACATCTTATTTTTGAACACCCACTTTGTTCCAGCCACACTCTAGTCCTTTGGTATTTTGACTAGTTCCCATATATCATTTTTAACAAACTAATTTAGCCCTTCTTGTATTGATAGGTTACATAATTCATCACCTAGGGCTTGATCTATATTGGTGGGTTCAATCATGAATATAAAAGAAAATGACTAACTTCCTTCCTGAAAGTTTGTGAGGGTTGTGAAACCCTAAAGAACTTACCCCGAGGCTAACAAGGGGGAGGGGGTAAGATTGGTCTATTTTAAAAATATATATTAGTGAAAAATAACTTTTTAAAAAACTTTTCAAACCTTAAGAAAATTTAAAAACAAATTTTTAACCCGCATATAATTACAAGAAATAATCAGAATGAACACACCAGAATTTATGGTAGTTCGATCAACCTAACATACATTTAATCCTTAGTGACACCCTCTCCAAGTATTGCACTAAATAATAGTGACTCTCTTTTGCTTCACAGTAAGGCAGAGAAGGCTATATAGATGTTGTTTCACCTCCCCAATGTGATAGATAACCGTGATTCTTTTATAGGCAGATAACCTAAAATCTATTTTTACCCTCCTAGTAATGGTCAAAGAACCACAACTCTATTTTTTCCCTCCAATTGATTGTTAGAGAATCATAATCTTTATTGAAGAACTTCTTCGGAGCCATGGAGAATTTAGGTAGATGATTGTAGATAGTAGGCAAAATTCTTTTTTTGGAGCAACATTTTAAATCCCCTCACAACTTATCCATCCCAAAATCTCCCTCTCTTGTCTCACTAACCTCTCCTTCTTCTTTCCCTTAAGGCTCTCTCTCCTAAGGTCTCAACAATCAAAGAACTTCTAATTAGAGTATTAGAAAACCTTCAGTAGTGGACTTCAAGAAATCCTAAATTTCAAGAGATCAATCTTCTGGTCATATAGTACGATACACATATCGTATAGTACAATTAATGAAATTCAGACTCATCTAGCAAGATCGTTGAAAAAAATTGTTCAGCTTTTATAACATTTCCTATAGCACAATCAAAACATCATATAATATAAACTATATAAATTTCTTTTATTCATTTTGGATGATCCTTGGGACGGCCAACTTCATACACTATTGATCATCCAGGACTGTGGACATTGTATAATATGATCAAAATAAAAATCATCAATTTTGTTTGGTATGATCTCTGGGATAACAAATTTTATACAAAGGTAATCGTATAGTATGAACACTATTATATCATATGATTAGTTATAATGATTATCTATGATTTGATTTCCTTATTTTGAGGGATTAATTAAGAAAGATTTTAGTTAAAGCCTACAATATGAACTAAATTGTATTGTATAATAAGTATAGAATTAGTATCTTTCTTAACCTTTGGTAGTTAGGGTTTTGATAGAGCACAATAGATCATCCAGTATGAAATAAAATTATATAGTATGAAACAACGTCGTACAATAGAAAATCAAAATGGTATAGCACGATGTAATTATAAAAACTCTATAAAAAATATATTTCTCTCTCCCCCCTGTGTGTAAGGTTGCTCAATAATGATATCCACCCAATTACATGATATGACTCAAGAAAGGAAAAAATATAGAATAAAATGAAAACCAACTATAACCCTAGTCTACCTAGTCTTGAGCTAATAAGATTTACAAGTAAACAGTGGATTGAATTCCTAAAAAGTTAGTACACACAAATATAAAACAAAATATCACAGAAATAAGAGAAAGCAGTAACATACACAATAATGTTTGTTATTATAGGAATCATAGTGCTTGAATCAGGTTTGCAACAATCTCCCCTTTTTTTATGATGATAAACATTATTGTTTTTATATTTTTAAAAACATTATTTTCCTCTAAACTCCCCCTAAGATGAAAATCAATTGTAAGAAAAGAAAAGGAGTGCACACAATTTTTTTTAGTTTTAAATAATATGCAAATAATAATAACAATAATAAACAAAAAAATACTACTCCCCCTTTTGACATCATAAAAGAGGGAAAACAACAAGATGAAAAAAAATAGAAAATAGAAATAAGAAATGCATAAAACAAATAGACTCAAAATGACTAATAACTCAAGGTAAAGAAAGAAACATCACAGACATGATAACTCTCATTGGTATTTTTTAAAATGTAATAAACTTACTCTAATAACAGAAAAGACAAAATAAGATAAGTGTTGGCTTTATTGTAACCAAAGGATTTATATTTTGGAGTTTGCATAACGAGCTTAGCATCTTAACAAGCTAAAATCCATTATTTAAATAAAAATCTAATTCAAGAATTACAATTTAGATAGGGAAACTTAAACATTTTAGATTAATAGCTTGAAATATATCGAATAGCTTATTACAATAAAACTGATGAATGAAGAACCAAGATTTTCTAAAATCAAGTATAAAATATAGAATTTTTTAATATTTAAAGATTTACCAGAAAGAGAAGCTAATTTAAATTGGGCTTATTTTGTGCCTCTTTTGTTAACTTTCAGCGTATATTGTGCATCTTTTGTTTTTGATATACTTAGTGCATCTTTTTAATTTTTGCGTCATTAGTCTTCTTTTGATTTTGGGCTCATTTTGTGACTCTTTTGAAATTTTTACAAATTGCCTTTTTCTTAAATATGTAAGAATCTTAGTTGTAAAGATTATCTTCCAAATAAAAGAGAAGATTAACTTACTCTCTTATATAGGGAAATAATCTACCAAGCAAACTTGATATTTCTAATATAAATAAATTGCCTGATTTATGAATAATAATGAATCTCATTAATCAAATTATAGAATATATACATGATATATAAAAATATAATAGAATGAATGTGTTTTCATTTCTAGCATCTCAAATCCAATTTGATTTAGATTTTAAGTTCACACAAGGAACTATCATGCAACCAAAGTAAGAATGAATATGAAAATTCATAATATTTCTTTATCCTTTGAGTTTTTATAATGCCTGCAATTACTTATTAGACTTTTAAGTCAGAATAGAAGTATGTTTATTACAAAAAACAAAGAGCATTGAAGATATTTCATACACATAGTCTGAACCAAGTCTTACAGTTAGAATTTAATCATACCGTACGATCCAAGCCATACATTACGATCAACAGAAATATATTTTTCTTTAACTACAAAATTCTTAAGTATATGTCACATAAAAGAGATCTAAGAGCATAGAACTACCTAGAAAGAAAAAGAAATACCATTTGAAAGTAATATATAAATATATATGAAAAACATTTGTCTAAAAAGAAAGATAAATAACAGAAGAAGGACTAAGAGAAAATTTCATTACAAAATTATTAAAAATATGGATTCAAGGATTTTTAATTTTGATGATAACAAAAATTCTTGGCATTCCTGGTTCTCTACTACTATTACTACTGCATATTTGTATTTGTTGCCCTGCCTACTAACATTTCAGGTCCGCAAGGTCAATTGAAATTCAAGCCAACTTAAGATTGGGTAGATTGGTATTGAGTCAGTCTGCAACTTTAATTCAAGTGAATTATACTTTTTTGAGTTAAATATAATAAGGTGAATCCTATGCTAAGTAAACTTGCACACACACACACTTAGGGGGAGAAATTCTATGAGATTAAGAGTTTTTTTTTATTTTTGATCATATCGTATATGATGATCCTGTTGCGACCCATGACCCCGAGGTTGAGATTTTGATGATGCCAAATAATGTTGCCTAAACTACTTTTTATTGAATATCATTTAATGTTTACTATTGTCCGTGAGTACTAACATTTCAGAAAGATCACAAGCCACTCAGGACAACGGGAAGACTTAAGACTATGTAGATTAGGAGTATGAGTCTAATAATGTATTTTGGTATTTATTTTATTTTTACTTTCTTGAGTCTGGCCATAAAATGCATAAAAGTCTGAGAAACCATGCACACACATAGAGGGAGAGCATTTTTAAATGAAAAATTTAGAGTTTTTCTTTCTCTGTAGATTGTACTGTATGATATTATTTTGTACCGTACGATCAGAGCTTTGTAGGACAATTCTGTGAATAGATCGTATCATACGAATGTAAACCGTACTATACGATATGATCAAATCCAAAACCCTAGCTATCGTTTTAACTTAAGTTATTTTACGTCGTTCGTACTGTACGAACAAGTTCGCACTGTACGATTTATTTTAAATACTTACTTAGTTTAACCCATAATTAGTGCAAGAAATCTAGGCTTAATTATAATTTGAACATCGTACTGTACGAACCAATTCATACAATACGATGAACAGAAATGAATTATAATCATCCCAGGGATTGTCCTGGATGATCTCTTGTTTTTTGTCTCATCGTACTGTATGATGTCAATTGTACCATATGATGAACAGATACGACATTTGATCGTCCCGGCCATCGTCCTGTACGAATAGTATTATTATGGATCATATCGTACGATTTTAAATCGTACTGTATGAACATTTTTTAAATTGTTCGTACCACTTCGTACCAGGACGAAGTCTATTTATACATATCATACTGTATGATTAGAAACCATACTGTACGATAGTAACAGCTACTTTGAGATTTTAGGGATTTTGGAGCCCGTTTTTATGTATCATAACTGTAATGTTTTGAAGGTGTGAATGAAAGAGAGGAGAACGTGGTTAGAGAGGGATTCTGAGGGAGAGAGCTCTTGAGAAGTTCTTTAGGGTTTGAGAGAGGGAGGAGAAGGTGAGCATTGTAAGGGAGAAGAGGTGTGAGGGAGATCACACGGTTGCTCCGAACTTGCTGCATCTTGTTCCTACTGTGGTCCTAGAAGAAGATAGGGAAACTTAAACATTTTAGATTGATAGCTTGAAATATATCGAATAGCTTATTACAATAAAACTGATGAATGAAGAACCAAGATTTTCTAAAATCAAGTATAAAATATAGAATTTTTTAATATTTAAAGATTTACCAGAAAGAGAAGCTAATTTAAATTGGGCTTATTTTGTGCCTCTTTTGTTAACTTTCAGCGTATATTGTGCATCTTTTGTTTTTGATATACTTAGTGCATCTTTTTAATTTTTGCGTCATTAGTCTTCTTTTGATTTTGGGCTCATTTTGTGACTCTTTTGAAATTTTTACAAATTGCCTTTTTCTTAAATATGTAAGAATCTTAGTTGTAAAGATTATCTTCCAAATAAAAGAGAAGATTAACTTACTCTCTTATATAGGGAAATAATCTACCAAGCAAACTTGATATTTCTAATATAAATAAATAGCCTGATTTATGAATAATAATGAATCTCATTAATCAAATTATAGAATATATACATGATATATAAAAATATAATAGAATGAATGTGTTTTCATTTCTAGCATCTCAACTCCAATTTGATTTAGATTTTAAGTTCACACAAGGAACTATCATGCAAACAAAGTAAGAATGAATATGAAAATTCATAATATTTCTTTATCCTTTGAGTTTTTATAATGCCTGAAATTACTTATTAGACTTTTAAGTCAGAATAGAAGTATGTTTATTACAAAAAACAAAGAGCATTGAAGATATTTCATACTCATAGTCTGAACCAAGTCTTACAGTTAGAATTTAATCATACCGTATGATCCAAGCCATATATTACGATCAACAGAAATATATTTTCTTTAACTACAAAATTCTTAAGTATATGTCACATAAAAGAGATCTAAGAGCATAGAACTACCTAGAAAGAAAAAGAAATACCATTTTAAAGTAATATATAAATATATAAGAAAAACATTTGTCTAAAAAGAAAGATAAATAACACAAGAAGGACTAAGAGAAAATTTCATTACAAAATTATTAAAAATATGGATTCAAGGATTTTTAATTTTGATGATAACAAATATTCTTGGCATTCCTGGTTCTCTACTACTATTACTACTGCATATTTGTATTTGTTTCCCTGCCTACTAACATTTCAGGTCCGCAAGGTAAATTGAAATTCAAGCCAACTTAAAATTGGGTAGATTGGTATTGAGTCAGTCTACAACTTTAATTCAAGTGATTTATACTTTTTTGAGTTAAATATAATAAGGTGATCCTATGCTAAGTAAACTTGCACACACACACACTTAGGGGGAGAAATTCTATGAGATTAAGAGTTTTTTTTTTTTTTATCATATCGTATATGATGATCCTGTTGCGACCCATGACCTCGAGGTTGAGATTTTGATAATGCCAAATAATGTTGCCTAAACTACTTTTTATTGAATATCATTTAATGTTTGCTATTGTCCGTGAGTACTAACATTTCAGGAAGATCACAAGCCACTCAGGAAAACAGGAAGACTTAAGACTACGTAGATTAGGAGTATGAGTCTGATAATGTATTTTGGTATTTATTTTATTTTTACTTTCTTGAGTCTGGCCACAAAATGCATAAAAGTCTGAGCAACCATGCACACACATAGGGGGAGAGCGTTTTTAAATGAAAAATTTAGAGTTTTTCTTTATATGTAGATTGTACTGTATGATATTATTTTATACCGTACGATCAGAGCTTTGTAGGACGATTCTGTGAATAGATCGTACCGTACAAATGTAAACCGTACTATACGATATGATCAAATCCAAAACCCTAGCCGTCGTTTTAACTTAAGTTATTTTACGTCGTTCGTACTGTACGAACAAGTTCGTACTGTACGATTTATTTTAAATACTTACTTAGTTTAAACCGTGATTAGTGCAAGAAAACTAGGCTTAATTATAATTTGAACATCGTACTGTACGAACCAATTCGTACAATATGATGAACAGAAATGAATTATTATCATCCCAGGGATTGTCCTGGACGATCTCTTGGTTTTTGTCTCATCGTACTGTACGATGTCAATCGTACCATATGTTGAACAGAGACGACATTTGATCATCCCAGCCATCATCCTGTACGAACAGTATTATTGTGGATCGTATCGTACGATTTTAAATCGTACTATATGAACATTTTTTAAATTGTTCGTACCACTTTGTACCAGGATGAATTCTATTTATACATATCGTACTGTACGATTAGAAACCATACTGTATGATAGTAACGGCTACTTTGAGATTTTAGGGATTTTGGAGCACATTTTTATGTATCATAACTGTAATGTTTTGAAGGTGTGAATGAAAGAGAGGAGAACGTGGTTAGAGAGGTATTCCGAGGGAGAGAGTGCTCTTAAGAAGTTCTTTAGGGTTTGAGAGAGGGAGGAGAAGGTGAGCGTTGTGAGGGAGAAGAGGTGTGAGGGAGATCACACGGTTGCTCCGAACTTGCTGCATCTTGTTCCTCCTGTGGTCTTAGAAGAATTTGGGGGAGGATCTCCAAGGGAAAGGCTCTTCTACATCCGTGACCTCGAGGTACTCTGCCTTCTCCAAGAGGGAGAAAAATGAGAAGGTTCTCTGCCGTCGCCAGGAGGGTGAAAATAGAGTTTGGCACTCTGCCACGCCGGGTTGGTGAAAGGAAGTATTGTAAGGGTTTCTCCCCTTGCCAAGAGGGGCAAAAGGAGAGCTATTGCTTGTAGTGAAATACCCAGAGCAGAGGACTCTGGGAGTTGACGTAGATCATGGTTTGACCGAACAGCTATAAAAATTTCGGTGTGCTTTTTCCTTATCATCTTTTTATTATTGCGTGTATTTTATTTCATAATATTTGCTTGGAAAAATTTGTGAAAGAAAAGTTGTTTAAATTTTTTTTCCATGTTAAAATTTTAAAAGCATCAAAAAAATTAAAACTCCTACTTAGGTTTTAATTATTGTCAAAAAGTTTTCACAATTAACCCCCCCTCTTGTCCATCTAGTGATTTCAATTGGTATCAAAACCTATTTTCAAAAATAGTGTTTTAAAAAACCTTGAAAAGAACGATCATGTCGCATTTTGGTAATCGTAATACTGCCGAGGGTTTTTCAATAACCCGTCCACCTCTTTTTGATAACATTCTATTTGATTTCTGGAAAATTACAATGTCTACTTTTTTATAATCTATTGATTACTGCATGTGGATGTTAGTGAATGATGGATATGTTGCACCGTTTAAAACTGTTAATGGTTTGAAAACTCCTGTACCTTTTAATGAATGGAGCAATGAGGATAGGGATTTAGCCCAACTGAATGCTAAATGTTTAAATTGTCTTTTCTATGAATTGAAGTCTAAGGATTATATGAGAGTGTCTACCTGTGCCACTGGTAAGGAGATTTGGGATAGACTATGCATTACATACGAAGGAAAAAGTGAAGTAAAACAGTCTAGGCTTAATATTTTACTGCATGATTATGAACTCTTCCTAATGAAACCTAGCGAAACAATATCTGACATGTACACTAGGTTAACGCAAATTGTGACATCCTTGCATGCATTAGGTAGAGAGATTTCAAATTCTGAGAAAGTAAATAAAATTCTTAGATGTTTACCTAGTTCCTATGATGCAAAGATAACTACTATCACTGAATCTTAAGACCTTAACGTATACTATATTGATAATCTCCTTGGGTCACTCATTACATACGAGCAAGGAGTGAGTCAGAGATAAAGTGATGCAGGTGAAAAGAAGAAGGAGCGAACGGTGGCATTAAAAGCAAGCAACTCAGAAAGTGAAAGCTTTGCAGGGGAGGAAGAGGATGAGATAGCACTGATGACCTGCCAGTTCAAAAATTTCCTGAAAAGAAAATAGAAGCATCATCAAAACAGCTGGAATAAAGGTAATAGCTCGAGGTCCAATAAGGTTTCATTTGATACAATATGTTTTGAGTGCAGGAAGCCAGGTCACCTTCGAGCCAATTGCCCCAATCTAAAGAGCCAACCAGCTAAGGAGAAAGGTGATGACAAAGAAAAATACAAGAAAGGAAAGATGAAGACACAAAAAGCTTTTTGGGCCGACTCTGCCTCAGAATCATCAGAAGAAGAAGCAGAGGAGGAGGTAACAAATCTGTGTCATATGGCTAATGATAACCTTGATCAATTGGATCAAGACAAGGTATGTCAACTTTTGTATGAAGAATTATTTCTTATTTCTGAGAACATCCATGACTCGTATAGGAAGTTAAAAAAGATGCATGCCAAGCTTAATATTGAATTTAGTTCTTTACAAATTGAGCATGCTAACTTAATTAAAGAAAATTCTGATTTTGATAGAGATCATATGCTACTTCTTGATGAGTATGATGCATTAAATAAGAAGCATATTGAACTAACTGAAGTGCCTGAAACCTTGAAAACCACTCATGTTGAACTCGAAGAAGCCTTTGATAAACTAGACAAACTTGCATTAGAAGTAGATCATAGTGAGCACTTGCTATTAGTGGAAGTTGATGGATTGACAACTCAAAACAAAACTTTTAATGAAAAAATCAAAGAACTAGAGAAAAAAATTACATCACTCACATTAGGCCATCATAGCAAACCCCCAACACAGCATGCATCACACAACTTTAAGAAGAGGCACTATCACCCACATAGATTAGTAAACCCATTTCCTGGTGTTAGGTGTTTCTCTTGTGGCATGTTAGGTCACATAGCCCACACATGCATAATT
>NW_021319801.1:398638-433764 GCF_001605985.2 Dendrobium catenatum
AAAACTCCATATGAACTCCTTAAGGGTAGGACACCAAACCTTTCACATTTACATGTCTTTGGATGCAAGTGCTTCATCCTGAATAATGATAAATATCCCTTAGGAAAATTTGATCCCAAGTCTGATGAGGGTGTCTTCTAAGGTTATTCATCTGTAGGTAAGGCCTATAGAATTTTTAATAAGAGAACCCTTGTAGTAGAAGAGTCCACCCATGTGGTATTTGATGAATCAGATAAGTCCTCTGAATCTAAAATTGAAGATGATGAAATAGAGGCAATTCAAGGAGTAGAGACTATAACCTTAGGAGAAAGGGTAGAACCTCAGGAAGATTTGCCTAGAGAATGAAGATATTCTTCTAGTCATCCTAAAGATCTGATTTTAAGAGACCATTTAGAAGGTGTAAGAACTAGGCATGGACTTAGGAAGGAGGTTAGCCATTCAGCATTCATCTCTATGATAGAACCCACAAGTATAGATCAAGCCTTAGGAGATGAACTTTGGATTCTAGTAATGCAAGAAGAGCTGAACCAATTCACCAGGAATGATGTTTGGGAGTTAGTCAGGAGACCTATAGAACAAAGTGTAGTTGGGATAAAATGGGTCTTCAAGAATAAGGTGAATGATTCAGGAACAATAATAAGGAATAAAGTCAGACTAGTAGCTAAGGGGTACAACCAAATTGAGGGAATAGACTTTGAAGAAACATTTTCCCCTATTGCTAGATTAGAAGCAATAAGAGTGCTCTTAGCTTTTGCTTGCTTCAAGAACTTTAAGTTATATCAAATGGATGTAAAGAGTGCGTTTCTGAATGGGGTAATTAAGGAAGATGTCTATGTTGAGCAACCCCCGGATTTGAAAGTTCATAATTTCCATACCATATATTCAAACTAAAGAAGGCACTTTATGGATTAAAGCAAGCACCTAGAGCATGGTATGAAAGACTTAGCTCATTCCTATTGGATATAGGATTTGAAAAGGGTAGTGTAGATACTACATTCTTTTTATAAAAGGTCAAAGAAGAAATTCTCATTGTTCAAATTTACGTGGATGACATTCTTTTTGGATCTTCAGATAAAATCTTATGTGATGAATTTTCAAAAACAATGAGTAATGAGTTTGAAATAAGCATGATGGGAGAACTTAATTACTTTCTTGGCTTTAGTGTAAAACAAATGGATAACAAAACTTTTCTTAGACAAACAAAGTACATAAAGGATATTTTGAAAAAATATGAAATGGGTAGTGCTAAACCCATGAACACACTAATGAGCTCAACAATTCAATTAGACAAAGATCCTAGTAGAAAATCAGTAGATCAGAAAAAATATAGAGGAATGATTGGGTCCCTTCTTTACCTAACTGCTAGTAGACCAGACATAATGTTTAATGTGTGCCTCTGTGATTGTTTTCAAGCTGATCCTAAAGAGTCTCACTTAATTTCTGTCAAGAGAATTCTTAGATATCTACTAGGCACCCCAAACTTAGGAATTTGGTATCCTTGGCACAACACTTCCTTTGAAATCTTAGGGTACTCAGATTCTGACTTTGCAGGATGTATGATAGATAAAAAAACACCTCTGGTACCTGCCAATTCATAGGTCAATCATTAGTTTCTTGGTCCAGTAGGAAGCAAAACTCAGTAGCACTTTCCACAGCCGAGGCAAAATATATTGCAGTAGGAAGTTGTGTTGCAAAAGTAATATGGTTAAAATAACAAATTCTTGACATTGGCCTACCTGTAGGAACCATTTCAATTATGTGAGACAACACAAGCTCAATTTACATCTCTAAGAACCCAATTCAGCACTCTCGAATAAAATACATAGACATTAGACATCATTTCATTAGAGATCACGTTGCTAAGGGAGATATAAAATTGCATCACATTGCTACAGGAGATCAATTGACTGACATATTCACAAAACCTCTAGAATTCGACACCTTTAGCACCTTGAGGACTAGATTAGGTATCATAGACATAACTGCATAAAAATATTTTAAAAAAAAAATCTTCTAAGGTTGCTCCTGATCATCACACACTCACTACACAAAAATCACTTTACTGGACTTTGTATTATCGTACTGTACGATGCTCCAATCGTACTGTATGATATATATAATATGCATAGAATTCACCAATAGCTAAATTTTGTCTCTGTTGATCATATTGTATGAACTACATTGTACGGTACGATACATTATTGCTCATCGTACGGTACGATACCTCCTATTCGTACTGTACGATACACGTCATCAACAGATTGGGATGAATTTATGCTTTATGGTACTTTATTATTGGTGTTCATACTATACGATAGATCCACTTCGTACTGTACGATCCACCTCAACAAACGGATAAGAACGATATAAAGGAGTTTGGTACGATATTAAATTGCATTCGTACTGTACGGTACACCTGTTCGTATAGTACGATATGTTTGGTCAAAAGTCATACTAATGCACTCGGGACGATCGATATTCTTCTGATCGTACTGTACGATACCCATCGTACTGTACGTTTTGACCACCTTTTCCCGATACGATTCGTTAGAACAGTTAATTCCATATCGTACTGTACGATATACTATCGTACTGTACGATTACGGAAAAACTCTATAAATTGGCTGGATAGGCAGATATCCTCACTTCCCTCACTCCACTTGATCCTTCTCACCTTTCACTCAGCCTCTACACGATGTCTAGTTCAAGCAAGAGAGGTCATATGGTAATGGGAAGCTCGTCTTCCTCTTGCCGCCACAGTGCTCGGTTCCTGAAAGCATAAAATGAGGATGCATACCACAAGTTCAAAGCCTACAAAATCACACCATCCAAACTGCTAAATCAAGAGGCTCTGAACTTCGAGGTATTGAACCTCTTTGCTTCCACCACCCTCCAATTTCTTCTCACCCTGGCCTTCCCATACAACTCTGAACTCTATTTAGAATTCCTTGCAAACCTAGCCTACATCATCAACAACCTCACTTTTCACTCTTTTGTTTGTCGTCAAAATGTTGAAATTACAAAAGCCGACATCGCCCAATACATTGGGCTATCTACTAAAGGGCCTATGGATCGTTCATTTCTCACGAATGACTTTGACTGGAGTGAGGTTAATCAAGTCCTTAGGAATGCCACATTTTATCAACACCAACCTCTCGTACAATCACTCACTAGAAACTCCAGAATCATTCAACATGTCCTTAGAACCTCCATTATACCCAAAGCTAGCGACCGTATCAACATGACCCCTACTTTATCTGTTGCTATCTACCTTATTATGACCAACACCAAATTCGACGAGGCAGATTTAATTATTGACTACATTCGCCATATGATCTTCGTTCGCCTCCCTACTACTCGTCGAAAATAAAATATAACTCTTGGTCACCTTGTAGGATATATCCTCCAAAATAAATATCAAATAAACTATCCTGGTGAACCCGACAATCTTCCTATCTTTTATACGGATGCCTCTTTCCGTATTCTTTTCCATCGGGGACATGAGCCTAAAGAACTTGTTTTTGACGAAGAAGAAGGAGAAGATGCCCCGGCTGCAGCTCAAGCACGTCCACGACGACATGTACCACCCCGAGCACCTGCACCAGCTTACCCTCATGACGATCTAGTCGAACGCTTTGACCAACTTCAGACTCATCTCGACACGCACATTCAAGAGAAACATCAGCAACACGAGACTGACATGCAATGGTTTGGGGAACGCTTTACTGCTATTGATCACCGCTTTGACGCTCTCTTTCGGTACTTCCAACCAAACCCATCTCCACCACCATCTGATCAGGATCCTCCATTTTAGATTATCTTTGTATTATAGCTTTTTTTTATCTTAGTGTTTGTTCCTCTTTTTGGTGCTGTCAAAAGGGGGAGAAGGTTGTTGTAGTTTGTTCTATGGTTAAATGCATTTCCTTTCATATTGCATTTTCTCTTTAGTGCCTTCTTGTTCTTATGTAAAAACAAAATGCCCTTTGAACTTGCTAACAACAAAATTTATTTGACATCATCAAAAAGGGGGAGATTGTTGCGACCCATGACCCTGAGGTTGAGATTTTGATGATGCTAAATAATGTTGCATAACCTACTTTTTATTGAATATCATTTAATGTTTGCTATTGTCCGTGAATACTAACACTTCAGGAAGATCACAAGCCACTCAGGACAACGGGAAGACTCAAGAATAGGTAGATTAGGAGTATGAGTCTGATAATGTATTTTGGTATTTATTTTATTTTTACTTTCTTAAGTCTGGCCACAAAATGCATAAAATTCTGAGCAATCATGCACACGCACAGGGGGAGAGTGTTTTTAAATGAAAAATTTAGAGTTTTTCTTTCTCTGTAGATCGTACTGTACGATATTATTTCATACCGTACGATCAGAGATTTGTAGGACGATTCTGTGAATAGATCGTATCATACGAATGTAAACTGTACTGTACGATATGGTCAAATCCAAAACCCTAGCCAACTTTTTAACTTAAGTAAGTTATTTTACGCCATTCGTATTGTACGAACAAGTTCGTACTGTACGATTTATTTTAAATACTTACTTAATTTAACCCGTGATTAGTACAAGAAATCCAGGCTTAATTATAATTTGAACATCATACTGTACAAACCAATTCATACAATACGATGAACAGAGATGAAATATAATCATCCCAGGGATCGTCCTGGACGATCTCTTGGTTTTTGTCTCATCATACTGTACAATGCCAATCATACCATACGATGAACAGAGATGACATTTGATCATCTCGGCCATCGTCCTGTATAAAAAGAATTGTTGTGGATCGTATCGTACGATTTTAAATCGTACTGTATGAATGTTTTTGGAATTGTTCAAACCACTTCGTACCAGGACGAAGTCTATTTATACATATCGTACTGTACGATTAAAAATTTTACTGTATGATAGTAACGACTACTTTGAGATTTCAGGGATTTTGGAGCCCGTTTTTAGGTATCAAAATTGTAATGTTTTGAAGGTGTGAATGAGAGAGAGGAGAACGTGGTTAGAGAGGGATTCCAAGGGAGAGTGCTCTTGAGAAGTTCTTTAGGGTTTGAGAGAGGTTGTTTAAATTTTCATGTTAAAATTTTAAAACATCAAAAATATTAGAACTTCTGCTTAGGTTTTAACTATTTTCAAAACATTTTCACAATTTCCCCCCCCCCCCCTCTTGTCCATCTAGTGATTTCAATTGGTATAACAGCAATTTTAGATCCAAAATCATCCTTGATGATTAGTTAAAAATAGAAACCTAATTAGGGCATCTATGTCTAGTCAACCAAATTAAGCAAATCATCTTGGATGATATTCACATTGTCCTGGGCGACATTCTCAAATCAGAAGGACTTAGCCGTCAAACTCTTTTAGGTAAGATATTATTTTTAGAAATCATATATGATGGCACCATACCATCCTAGACAATTCATTACAATCATGCATAAATTAGTCATATTATTAAGGAAAATAATTAAGGTTAGATTGATCGATCATATCATCCTAGACGATCTCATGATCATCTTGGACAATCAATAAGAAAGACCTTAGTCTTCTCGTGAATCACATAGATGTTCCGAGCTATCTGCTTGATGATTAGTTATAATTCTTCAACGTCCAGATGTTCCTACTTAATAACCCATACTATATACTGAATGATAATCATTGACTTTAAACTAATCGTACAGGACGACCCATCATCATTTGGGAGGATCAGTTATATTTCTTCATCATCCAATATAGATCTCCTGGATGTCCCAAACTATGTACTGGATGATATGTATAATTTTAAACTAATCATATAAGATGATGTACTCATCATCCTAGATTATCAGAAAAAATAATGTGTTCTAATCATCCAACGTACCTAGATCATCTTAACTAGAAGGGCTGAAATATACAAGGCAATCTATCATGATCTTTGATTGAAAGTTTCAAATTAGGGTAATTTTTATGGTCTTTTTTATAAGATATCTTGTTTGTTATTAAGAGAATCTTTTGTTATTTTCATGGCCTGAGAGATCTTAGAAAAGGAGAGGGAGAGCTTGGGGGAGAGAGGGGGAATCTTATAAGGGGGATTTCGTGAGTTGTTCACAAAGGTTGCTCATTGAAAGGATTTGAGTTGTCTTCTCCATTCATCATCCATGGCTACTTGGAAGCTCTAGGAATGTCTTTGTTAGTATTAGATCAAGATTCTCTGCCTGCTTTAGTAGGAAGCAAAAATAACATGGGTTCTTTACCTTATTGGGGTTAGTGAAAAGGAGTTTATAAAGGCTTCTCCACTTTGCTATGGGAGAAAAGGAGAGTCACTAATGGCTTCTATTGATCGAGGTTCTCTGCCTTCTTCAAGAGGAAGTAAAAGGAGTTGGGTTCTCTACCTCATCGGGTTGGTGGAAATGAGTTTTTGTATGGGAGAGACATTGAGTTTAGTGCAATACTCGGAGGAGAGGCTACGGGAGTGGACGTAAGTCAAGTTGACCGAACCACTATAAAACTTTAATGTGTTCTTTCTTATTGTGCTTCCGTATTTAATTTTTGCACTTTGATTTCTATGGTGATTATTTGGTTGTGTTTGTGATTCTGCTTAAAGAACTTTTTAAAATACCAATTCCCCCCCCCCCTCTTGGTTAACTTCGGGCTTGTTCATAAGGGCTTAACAACCTAACCAAACTTTCAAAAATAAGGTTAAAACAAGCAAGAAAAATACAACACAACAAAAACTATATAAAACTAGAATAGTGGTAGATCCTGATCATGAGGTGGCTGTGGAGGTAGTTGAAAAAACTGACTAAAGCTATCATACTGTAGCTGGATGGTAGTGAACTGCTATATGATATTTCTAAAATTCTCCTAGAATTAACCCATATCATTATCATGTTGGATTTATTGTGGATGCATGTGAGTCTTAAGTCTATCAAACTGCAAAAACAACTCCTCATATTGGTAATGGTGAGGAGGTGGTGTAGGTGCAGGATTAATTACAGGAGCAGCTTCTCCTTCTTTATCAAACAATGGGTCTTATAGATCCTGATCCTTATAAAAGAGCATCCAGAGGAGGCATATGAAAAGAAGATCATAGTGTAGTCAGGAGGAGCAAGATATATAATGTTGTATTTTTTTATCCAAGATACATCCAAACACATATCCTAAAGTGACATTTTCTTTCTCCAAATGGATGGAAGTCAAATGGAAGTGAGGTTTTTGATGTAATCAATTAATATTTGGGCTTCATCCATTTAGGTGTTTGACATTATAAAGTAGGTAACAATTGAAATAAAGGGAGTGATGTTTTCCAGTTTCTAGCTTTATGCATGATAGATGCTCTACGAATATGCTGGATAACCCTAAAATTTTGATTTATAGTATGAACCAAGGGTTAGTGGTAGTTTAAAGCAACATTTCTAAGTAAGAGATTTACATCCTCCAGCTAAAGTCAGACTGGAGGCCATAGCAAGGGTCTGTTTCCTTCAGATTTTAACTAAAGATGGATTCTTATGTCCTCTTTGGTGATTTCCATATTCTGACAACACACATGGGAAGACATTACAGAAGCATCCCCACTAATCCTAGGATTTATAAGAAACTCATATAGGATTTTAGAGTGTAAAGGATAGGCTAAAGTAAAAAAAGAAATTAAAGTGCATTGGAATTGAAGAGATTTAATATCATAAAGCTTAAGGACTATTGATTAAGAAGCCTGGAAGAATTGATTTTGGCTTCTTTGTATTTTTGGTAGGCAGATTCATTAGAATCTATCAGAAAGTGACTATCGATATGGTTGTGAGAGGAGGAAGCACCCTGAGTTTGGTGACTGCATGAGCCATTGAACATATTATCATTGCAAGAAGGTGGAATTGAAGGATTATGTGAAGAATTTCAATGAATTTGGGCTATTAAAAAGAATTTTAGTAGATCATACAGTAAGATTATGAGATCATACAAGAAGATTATGAGCAATAAATTTAGCCATACGATCATTCAAAAAGGTTATATAATTATATAATACGATCAAACATCATACGAGGTGATTAGAGACTCAATGATCATCCTGAGGAGTCCAGCAATACAACTTATGACCAAAATGTTTGTTCAGTATGAATAGGTGTTTGTATAGTATACTTAGCAATAAATGTTATACCAACCAAAATGAATTCATCCCAATCTAGATTGACATGTGGATCATTCATATGAATAGGTGTTTATAAAGTATGATTATCAATCAGGTTCATCCATTGTATAAAGGGTTGTTATCAAAGCAGTATTGTATAGATTATAAAGTATGAAGGTGGTTCGTACAATATGATAGAGGATGAAAATGTTTTGGTTTTGTAATAAAAGCAGTGAGATTTAGAAAAGTGGTTTTTGTGATGATTAGGACACAATCATAAAGAACGATAACAACAATACCAAAAGAATAAAAACAAGAATAAAAATAAAATCATAAAAAAAAAAACAAATTAAGGATTGAAAAATAATACTTAAATAAATAAACAAAAATATAAGACAAAATACATATGTTGAAATGCTTATGAATGGTTGATTTCAAGTGATAGGATATGAATAAAGAGCCCAAAAACCACATGCTCCGACTGAGTCTTTTGTGAGAGCCTTTAAATCTAGAGATTATGAAAGAAAAGTTTTGGGAGCCCGAGTGAGTTGGGGTCCCTTCTTGAATTTGGATAAATCATTGGAATGCATGACATGCCATGTTTGATGCTACTTTTGTCTCCACACGAAGTATATTCTATGGTGAATAGTGTAAGTGTGACTAATGTGCCCTAACATGCCACAAGAATAATATATAATATCAGGAAAAGGGTTAACTATCCTATGATAGTTATGATTCCTATTCCTAGGTTTATGAGATTTATGACATGGTGAGTTCTTACGAACATGTTTATTTTGAAAAGCCTTTAGTTTTTATAACAAAATTTCATTAGCATTTTCAATAGCAGATATTTTAATTTTTAAAGAGCTCTCACTAAGATCTAAAATGTTAACACATTCTTCTAACTCTTTAAATTATTTTTTTTTAAATCAAGATGTAATGCTTTCAAAGAATTATGTGTTTCAGATAAAGCAATATATTTCTTATTTAATTCATCAAACTCATCCAATAAAGCGATATGATCTTTATCTAAATCACAATCATCCTTTTTGAGAATTTCATTTTCTTTTTGCAAAATTGAGCATTCACTTTTCAAGCTAGTGTGTTTCTTTTTCATTTTCCTATATGATTCATGAATATTTTCTGAAATAACAAATAATTCATCATATGAAAGTTGACACTCATCATCTTAATCAGACTAATCAAGATAGTTTTTTTCCATTAAACAAAAGTTTTTCACTTCCTCTTCTGCTTTTTTTTAAAGAATCTGAAGCAAAGTTAGCAAGAAAGGATTTAAGATATCTTTTCTTTCCTTTATAGGACTTTGCTTTTTCTTCAAAAATCTCCTTGCTTTGGTGACCTTTGCAATTTGGGTTTTCCGTTTAAAATGCCCTAGTTTCCTGCATTCACAATAAACAATATCATTAGAAGCTTTAGAATTTATATAATTCTTACCTTTACTCCATTGATGATGATTCTTTTGGTTTTTCCTTAGAAAGCTTCTGAATTGTCAAGTTATTTGTGTGATTTTTTCCTTTCCCCCATCAAATTAATTATCTGAATCATTAGCCTTTAAGGCTATAGTTTTCTCCTTCTTTCTTTCTCCTGCATCAAGCTATCTTTGGCTCACTCCTTGCTCATAATCAATTAGTGATCCAAGTAAGTTATCAATAGAATAAATATTCAGATCATTAGATTCAATAATAGTACTAATTTTTTGCATCGTAGGAAGATGGTAAACATTATAGAACCTTATTTTCTTTTTTAGAATTTGATAATTTTTAACCTAAAGCATGCAGGGATGTAATGATTTGTGTAAACCTACTATAAATTTTAGATATGGATTCACTAGGTTTCATGCAAAAGAGTTCATATTCATGGATCAGAAAATTTAACCTAGATTTTTTCACTTTACTTGTTCCTTCATAAGTAATACATAATCTATCCAAAATATCTTTATCAATAGTACATGTAGATCCACACATGTAATCTTTATATTTCAAAGCATAAAAGAAATAGTTTAAATATTTTGCATTAAGTTGGGCTAAATCTCTATCATCAGTACTCCATTTAGAAAAAGGTATTAAAGTTTTATTGTTGTTTACTAAACATGAAGGTGTAGAATATCCCTCGTGAACTAACATTTACATGCAATAATCAATTGATTATAAGAAAGTGGACAAGCAAAATTTCAAAATTTCAAAATGTATATTATCAAATAGAGGTGGTTATGTGATTGAGTATCCTTTCGTAGTATTTTAATTTCCAAAGTTAGCCATTGATCATTTTTTAAAAGTTTCTAATATTTAATTTATGAACCTATCTCTGATACCACTTTAAAGTTTATTAGGGTTGTGTAACCCTAATGAACTAGCCCGAGGAAAACTAAGAGGGGGGGTGAATTGATTATTTAAAAATTCTTTAGTGAAAAAAAACTTCTTTAAAAACTTTTCAAACCTAATGAAATAAAACAAATATTTTAACAATACATATAATTACAAAAAATAAATTACATAAAAGAATCAAAATGAACACACCAGAATTTATAATGGTTCGGTCAACCTGACCTATGTCCACTCCTTGGAGACTTCCTCTCTAAGTATTGCACTAAATAGTTATGAATCACCTTTTTCACCCACAACTAGGCAAAGATTCCTTGAAATATGTTATTTAACCTCTCTAGTATGGTAGAGAATCATGACTCTTTTATAGGCAGAGAACCTCAACTCTATTTTTACCCTCCTAGTGATTATCAGATAACCACAACTTTATTTTAACCCTTTTGGAGATGGTCAGAGTACCACAACTCTATTTTCACCCTCTTGATAATGGTCAGAGAACCATAACTCTATTTTCCCCATCCATGTGATGTTGAGAGAACCATGATCATTATTGAAGAACTACTTCTCTAGAGCCATAGAGAATACAAGCAGTTGCTTGTAGATACTAGGAAAGATTCCTACTTGGAGAAACCTTGTGAATCCCCTCATAACTTCTCCCTCAAGTCTCTCTCTTTAGAAGTCTTAATAGCTAAAGATATTCTAATAGGAGAATTAGAATACCTTAAGTAGTGGGCATAAAAAAACTAGAAATTTCTAGAGACCCGTCTTCTATTGGTACAATATAATACACATATCATACAGTATGATCAGTGTAATTCAAACTTGTCCAGCAACATCATTCAGATTAACTTTTCAACTTTTATAGCATTTGGTATAGTACGGTCAAAATATTGTACGGTATGAACTGTAAAAGTTCTTTCTATTTGTTTAGGATGATCCTTTGGATGGCCAACTTTGTACACTGTCTATCGTCCAAGATTGTGGACATTGTATAATATGATCAGTATAAAAATTATGGATTTCATTTGGTACGATCTCTAGGGTGACCAATTTCATACATGGGCAATCGTATAGTATAAATAATATCATACAGTAAGATCATCATAATAATTGTCCATGATTTGAATCCTTGATATTGAGGGATTAATTAAGAAAGATTTTAATTATGGCATATAGTACAAACCAAATAATACTATATGATTAGTACAAAAGTAGTATCTTTCTTAACCTTTGGTAGTTAGGGTTTTGACAGAGCACAGCACATCGTACAGTATAAAATAAAATCATACGGTACAAAAAAAATTTTATAGTATGAAGCAAAAATTATACAACAAGATGTACTTAACAAAACTCTCTAAAAAATATATTCCCCCCAAGTGTGTGTGTAAGGTTACGCAGCAATGATATCGACCCAATTACATGATATGACTCAAGAATTGAAAAAATACAAACTAAAATGAAAACTTACTATAACCTCAGTCTACATAGTCTTGAGCTTATCATAATTGCAAGTGAATGATGGACTAATTTTCTGAAACATTAGTACACACAAGCTCAAAACAAAAAATCAGAGAAATAGGAGAAAGTAGTAACAGACAAAATAATGTTTATTATCATCAAAATCACATTACTTTAACATCACAGATGGGTCTCCTAAAATAAGTTTTTTTAGGATGACTAGAAGAATAACTCCATTTTTTAGGTAGTAACTCTTGAGGTTCTAATCTATCTCTTAATAGTGGTTTCTACCACTTGAAAAACCTTCACTTCTTCTTCTTCTTTAGGTTTAAATTCAGAGCTCCTATCTGATTCATCAAATACCATATGGCTAGACTCTTCTACTACCAAGGTCCTCTTATTTTATAGGGTTTTCATTCAAAGAATAACCTAAGAAGACTCCTTCATCTTGAATCAAATTTTTTTCTAATGGTGAGTTTCCCTTGATCAAGATAAAATATTTGCACCAAAAAACAAGTAATTTAGAAAGGTTGGGTGTCCTACCCTTAAGGATTTCATAGGGTATCTTATTCATCGTGGATCTAACATTCACCCTATTTAAAATATAATAAGTATAATTAATTACTTTTGCTACAAAATATATAGGGAGTGAGTATTTAGCTAGCATCGCCCTAGCATTTTCTACCAAATTTTTACTTTTTCTTTCAATTATTCCATTCAATTAAGGGGTGTTAGGGGGTAGAGAAGTTTTGTTGTATAAATATCTCTTGGTATAAATATTCAAATCTATCATTTTCAAACTTTACACCATTATCACTATGAATGGTTAAAATTCTACATCTCAATTTCCTTTCAATTATGTGAAAAAAGTTCTAAAATTTTCAAATGACTCACTCTTATGTGTTAGGAATCTAACCCAAGTAAATCTTGAGAAGTAATCTACTATTACAAATTTGTAAGTCTTCCCTCCTAAGATGGCTATACTAATAGGTCAGGTCCATATAAAGAATTTTTAGAGGCCTATAAGGGTTGATATCCTTAATTGAATTAAATAAATACTTAACTCATTTTTCTAGTTGGCAGGCATCACATAGGTGATCCTTAATGAAGTCTAACTTAGGGATGACTCAAACTAGATCTTTTTGGGTATTCTTCCTATGATTTTTTATGCTTGCATGATATAATCCACTATGCCATAAATGGGAATCATCGATAATTGTTTTTAAACATATGAAATTAGAATATTCAATGCTTTTCAAGTCTAGCATGTAAATATTATTTATTTATTTCCTTCTAACACAAGTTTTCCATCTAAACTTATTATGCATATTTCAGAATGAAATATGATGCCAAATCATTTATGGCATGTTGAAAAATGCTAAGTAAATTATGCTTTAAATCATCAACTTATAGAATATTCATAATAATTAAGCTTTTGGCATTATCAATTATACCTGAGCAGCCCACATTCTTAGTGGTGTTGTCTCCTAGTGTCACCTTGCCACCTGACTTAGCCTTTAGTGTGATGAACTACTTCATATCACCGGTCATGTGCCTAGAGAATCAACTGTCTAAGTAAAACATGCTCTCATAAGGTCTTTTGTAAGAATACCCCTATAATGTCCGATAAACATTAGATTTTGGAACCCAACTGAGTTTGGGTTCCACCTTATATATTGATGAATGATATGAATGCATCTCATGCTGTAATGAATGGAATTTTAGCCTCCACACTAGATTTTTCTTATGGTGGACTGTGCAAGTGTAGCATATGTGACCTAACATACATAAAGAGTAACCCCAAACACTATGAAATGGATTTACTAATCTATGTGGGTCATGGTTCCCTTCCTAGGTTTATGTGATGCATGTAATGTTGAGGGGTTATGAGGCTATGCCAAGGTTGGTGAAGGTTTTTTATGATAAAGTTCTTTCTTTTTTTTTCCTTACAGACACTTGTTTACACTTTCTAGAATGGATACTTCTATTTTTAATACATGCTCACTTTCATTAATTCCTAATACACATGCTTCTAATTCTTTAAATGAATTCTCTAGTTCAACAAGAAATGTTTTCAAGGACTTTAGTGTGATGAACTACTTCATATCACCGGTCATGTGCCTAGAGAATCAACTGTCTAAGTAAAACATGCTCTCATAAGGTCTTTTGTAAGAATACCCCTATAATGTCCGATAAACATTAGATTTTGGAACCCAACTGAGTTTGGGTTCCACCTTATATATTGATGAATGATATGAATGCATCTCATGCTGTAATGAATGGAATTTTAGCCTCCACACTAGATTTTTCTTATGGTGGACTGTGCAAGTGTAGCATATGTGACCTAACATACATAAAGAGTAACCCCAAACACTATGAAATGGATTTACTAATCTATGTGGGTCATGGTTCCCTTCCTAGGTTTATATGATGCATGTAATGTTGAGGGGTTATGAGGCTATGCCAAGGTTGGTGAAGGTTTATTATGATGAAGTTCTTTCTTTTTTTTCCTTACAGACACTTGTTTACACTTTCTAGAATGGATACTTCTATTTTTAATACATGCTCACTTTCATTAATTCCTAATACACATGTTTCTAATTTTTTAAATGAATTCTCTAGTTCAACAAGAAATGTTTTCAAGGAATTGTGTGCATTAGTTAAGTCAATATGCTTCTTGTTTAAGGCATTAAGTTTTTCATGCAAGGTCATATGATCACTATCAAAATCAGAATGCTTGGTAATTAAACTAGCATGCTCTTTTTGAAAAGTAGAAAATTCAATATTGAGACTAGCATGCATCCTTTTAGCTTCCTATATGAATCATGATTTTTTATAAAAATATAAAGTAATTCATCATAGAAAAGTTGACATACCTCATCCTAATTTTATTAATCAAGATTATTGTTAGCCATAAGACACATGCCTATTATCTCCTCCTCTATTTAAGGTTTAGATGATTTTGAAGTAAAGTTGGCGCCAAATTCTTTATGTGTCATTTACTTTCCCCTCTTGAACTTTATATTATGTTCACCCTTCTCCTTGATCGGGTGAGTCTTTAGGTTGGAGCAATCAATTCGAAGGTAGCCTTATTTCCTGCATTTGAAGAATTTATATTAAAAAAACTTTGACAATTTTGTTATTTTTACCTTTGCTCCAATGCTATTGATAATGCCTCTATTTTCTTTTCAGAAGGATCTTGAACTACCATGTCATTAAGGTGATATCTTCATCCTCCTCGGTTGTAAAATTTTACTATTTTAATCATTTGGTTTTAGTGCTACAGTTTTGTCCTTCTTTTTTTCTCATGCATCACTTTGCCTTTGAGCACTCCTTGCTCATAGGTAATTAGTGACCCAAGTAAATTATCAATAGAGTAAAAATTTAGGTCTTTAGATTCAATAATTATAGTTATCTTAGCATTATAAGAACTAGGTAGACAACATAGAATCTTATTAACTTTTTCAAAATTTATATGTCCTCTACCCATTGCATGCATGGATGTCACTACTTGTGTAAACCTCGCATACATTTTAGAAATTGATTCACTAGGTTTCATGCCAAATAGTTCATAGTCATGAAGTAGAATATTTAACCTAGGTTGTTGTACTTCACAGGTTCCGTCATATGTTATACACAATTTATCCAAAATATCAATTTCAGTAGTACAAGTTGGCACATGCATATAATCTTTAAATTTCAATGCATATAAAAAATAGTTTAAACATTTTTCATTTAGTTAGGCTAAATCCCTATCTTCATTACTCCATTTGTTAAATAGTAGTTCAATTTTAATTCCATTAATCAAACGAGATGGTGCATAATAACCAACTTTTATTAGCATCCATATGCGACAATCTACAGACTGCAAGAAAGTAGACATGCATATTTTAAAAAATTAAAAGGTATATTATCAAATAAAGGTGAATGAGTGATAGAGTAACCATTCACAGTATTATGATTACTGAAATTAGCTATTGATTATTTTTTAAAAGTTTTCTAAAACTTTATTTTTCAAACCTGCTCTGATACTACTTGAAAGTTTGAGAAGGTTGTTAAACATCATAGAACTAGCCCGAGGCTCACCAAGAGGGGGGATTTATAATTTTAGGAAATCCCTACATAGGTATACTACTTTTTGATTTTGCCCCAAAATAACTTAAAAGTTTGATTCAGATAGATTACTCAGAATAACATGCAGAAGCAATTTATATAAGAGTTTTTTTAAAAAAATTTTAACACATGCAAATATTATGGTAGGAAAAAAAAGGTTTAAACTTAGTGTAGTTAATTGATAAGATTTAAAATAATAAGTTGAACTTACAAAGAAAGAAAATTCTAGGAAAATAAAAATGCAAAAAAAGGAGAAAGCACACCATAAAGCTTATAATGGTTTGATCATCCTTGACCTACATCCACTCCCCGGAGTCCTCCTTTCTGGGTATTGCACTAACACAAACTGACTCTCCTTTTACTTGTACAGTAATATGGATAAGCTCTTATAGACTCACTTTTACCAAACCTGATGCAATGGAGTTCCAGAAGCTATGTCACCTTCACGGGTGATGACATTGGACCTTAAATTATTTTTCTTCCTCTAAGAGAAGGCAGAGAACACAAAGCTTTTTCTCCCTTCTGGAAAAGGCAGCGTACCTCTAATATTTTTCTCCCTCATGGAGAAGGTAGAGTACCTCGAGGACTTGACTTAGAATACTCTCTCCCAAGACCTTAAAGGACTCACCAAGATCACAGGAGGAGCTAGGGTGTAGCTAGCCCAGAGCAACCATGTGATCCCCTCACTGTTCTTCTCCCTCATGCTCAACCTCACCTTCTTCTTCCTCTCAAACCTTAGATCTCTCTTAGAGTTTCTTTTGTACTCACACAATCCTCTCTTATTTTTTAAGAGATTATAAAAATATTGCTTAAGTATTAGGCTTCAATAAACCCTAAAAATTTAAGTTGGTCATCACTATTAGTACAGTATAATTAAAATTCATACATTATGATCTGTTTAAAATCTACACACATCCAGTATGATACAAATAGACTCATACGAACTATTCAAATTTTCAAATATATCATACTATATGATCCAAATATCATCAACTATATCAATTTTCTTTCTCTATATTCATATAGGATGACACTTGAGAAGATTGGAAATCATCTCTATCAATCGTTACGTACTACTATCATTGTATGGTACGATTAGTTAATTTCAAGTTAGTCATCCAATACAATATGAATTTTGTATAGTATGACTAGTTCAAAAATCATGGCTTTGTTTGGTACAATCTTTGGGATGACCAAATTTTATCTCTACCAATCTTACGGTATGATCATGATTATATAATATTATCTACTATCATTACCTAAACCATAATTTAATTGACTAATAATAGCATTAATTTAAGCAAGATTTTAATTATTTTGTACAGTATGAATAACATCGTATAATATGATTAGTTCAAAATTTTAATATCTTAATTTTTTTGGTAGCTAGGATTTTTAGATCGTAATGATTCATACAATACAAATTTCTTCACATAAACTAATTGTTCAATAAGTCATTAAACCCATTTTCTCTATAACTAATCATATAATATGATTATAAATTATATGATATGATTATATGTTGGACAATATGATTAGTACAAAAGAATTTTAATTTTAAATTTTTCTCACTCCCCTTATATGTGTACATGGTCATCCGATTCGATACTCTTATGTGGAAAAACTCGAGAAATAAAATTAAAGAAAATAAAAGTATAGACACTTTTACTTGATATCCTACTCTACCCAGTTTTGAGCTTCTAGTAGCCTTGAGTAGTATATATTTTACCTACAATGTTAGTGCTCATAGACAAAAAGAATATCCAAAATATTCAATGATTAAAATAACAATACAATCAATAATGTTTAGCATCATCAAAATCATAGACTAGGGATCCTAAATTTCAACACAACCTCATTCAAATAAGATTTGGAGTTTATTGGAGGAGGTTTCAAGCATTGGTATGACTGAGCCATGTTAAAGCTTAAACGAATGTTTGGTTTATGGAGATTTTAATGTCTAGAGGTTATGTGGTTTCATGGTAAACATGGTAAACCAAGGCCCACTATGGATTAAATGGTTGTTCAAATCAATATCAAAATGAATATAATCCTATTTAATGTTTTTGGGCAAGTTGACAAAGTCCTTTTCCATAATATGCCATAACTAATGGTATATGTTTTAAATATTTGAAGGTTTTGTAACCTTTAGAAATGCTTCTAGTTTAAGTGGTTAGAAAGCTTTTAAAGCCTCAAATTTGACATGATTCACCCTAGGGACATGTCTAATCGATATGCAAGTGATTAATCATTAATCCAACATCATTTGGTAGGGTTTTGACTCAATAAAAAATTTTGTTGAAGTAGGGAATAGTCTAAAGAGTTTTAGTTTTGGATTTTGAATTTTTTATTTTTTATTTGGAATTTGATTTTTCTTTTTAATTTGGATTCAATTTGGATTTTTTATTTAGATTTAATTCAAGATTGAAGTTTTTATTAGTTTTTTAAATTGTAACCATGCACAAAAGTGAGGTGAGTAACCATAATTTTTTTAATAACCTTCATAAAGAGCCCTTCTTCTAACATCATTTCCATCTCAACTCTCCTTAGGTAGTGATTCTTACTCCTCCTTTTGGATTTACTCATCATTGATGAAAAAGTGGATGATGACCTAATCTCAAAGGCAGTCGGGGCGCATAGATCATAAGGATCTATAGATTTTAACTACTTTACAATAAACACAATAAATGTTAAAAGAGAGAATACAAAGGGTTTAGTGCCGTTGGGAGAAACCATAGACACCCACCCTCAGTTGTAAACTCTAAGGTATGATTCTTCTCAAAAAATACTTTTAGATTTCACTTCACCAAAATGATGGTCTGTTCACTATCATCTACAAGTTCCTGAATCAAGATCCAAACTTAATCATGTTACCATCATCCAACTAAAATTAAATGATGGAGACATTTAAAATATTAAAAATAATGAAGATTAATTTTCTATCCATTTTCTAAAATTATGTAAAATATTTATATCAAAATTTCCAAACTCGTTCGATTTAGACAAGATATTTAGACTTGGAGAATTACTAGATTGAATCTACTAAATTCCAGGGTAATCATGTGTAGCTTAGACTTGTGTAGCTTAGATATGCCTTAAGGGAGTTGTTGTTTGAATCATCCATACATTAAATTTAGGGTTTCTATTATATGCCAAATGGATTTAAGTTTAATTTTAATTTTAAAATTTATTATTTTATTAAGAACTTTTATTTTAATGGTTAAAGTTATTTAATTTAATATTTTATAAAATATTGATGTTTATTAACACTAAGTGAGGTTTGAAGTTAATAACCCTCAAGTACTTAGGCTTATAAATATAATGCATTTATTCCCTTCCTAAGGGAATAATCAAGTACTTAGGCTTATGATAGTATAGAAGATTAAATGACAACATTATCGTTCACAGGGCTTATGAAGAAACTGAAGATGGTAATCATAATGCAATTCATTGTAAAAATTTATTAGAAGTTGTTTAAATGTTTAAAAAATGGGGTATTAATCTACGTAAACTCCAACGTTTAATCTATTGTAGGAAAAATATGGAAAAGAACATCAAAATCAAATACAGTGTTGCAAATCTTTTTTCATGGCTTATGTTTTGATGATTGACAAATACTATTTCTCTTGGACTGCATGTTGCTTCTAACTTTTCAGGAATCGAAGATCGGATGAACCGACAAAGCCTGTTCAGGAGTGCATAGGTTTAGGGTTGAGTCAGTCTGTACTTTTTCACTTCTTGAGTCTACTTGTAATGGTCAAATAGAATGATACTAATTAACCCTACACACACACACACTTGAGAGACTTAGAATTTCTGTTTTTACTCATATCGGCCAGGACAATTTTTTAAATCGTCCTGGACGATCAGGCTTAAAATAGAAAGTCTAAATAAGGATTCTTAATTAAGGCATCCGTCATTAACATATCGGCCTGGACGATATGTGTATTGGCCAGGACGATAAGCTCAAAACAGAAAGAAATTGCCGCCATAGACAATTAAGGTATACTGTATTTTTAAATTATCGGCCAGGACGATCATTGATCGGCCTGGACAAAATTCTCAAATTATGCCTTAATTGATCTGGAAATCAAGGGAGTAATTAAGGATGATTGATACGATCATATCGTCCTGGACGATCACAGGATCGGCCAGGATGATCCAGTCAAAAACCTTAAGTTACTTCAGGATGATGAATATCGGCCAGCTCGTATCCAGGGCTATTCTCAGGACGATTTTCCCATGATTTGAACTGATCAGCCAGGACGATCGTGAGATCGGCCTGGACGATCAAGCCAATTTTCAATCGTCCAGTTTTGCATCCAGGGTGATACTCTGGCCGATTTTCTGAGTTTTATACTGATCGGCCAGGCCGATATCCATATCGGCCTGGACGATAAAGTCGGCAACTTGCAATTAATGAGCTCCTTTGAAGCTCTTCTATTTAAGAGCTCTTGTTCAATGTTTTTAAGAACCTTTAGTTGCTGCCTTGACCTGAGAAGGCCTTGAGGAGAGAAAGAGAGAGAGGGAGAGAGAGAGGATCTTGTGAGGGGGAGCTTGTGAGGGGATTAACAAGAGTTGCTAACCAGCAAGATATTAGATTCTTTATTAATCAATTCAACCTCATTTGTATCCAATTTTTCAAAATTGTGATACTAACCAGCAAGATAAGTTGTTTAAAAATTGGCATACTCCTATAAATTAGATCATAATCACTACTTCTATGTGCTATGATACCATAATTTCTCATGCCTTGGTTCCATTTTTGTGACATAGGCGCTGCAGTGTTATAATGTTAGTTGTACTGTAACATTATAGTTATGATTTACAAGGTCCATGTTCTCTCAGTGAAGAGATGTGATTGGTCACTAAGTAATCGATCTACATAAGTAAGCTTCGTGGTTGTGTAAAAGCTTCAACGCTGATTTGCTAGTTCACTTCAAAGGCTCAATGGTGCAACTCATTCAAGTGTTGCATTATCAGATACCTTTTTTGTTTTGTCCAATAAATAGTTATCATATTATGTTTGTAGGAGATTTCATTCAATTCTGTAATTTTAGTACTTTTTAGAGCTCCTAGAGTAAAATCTAAGGGAGGCTATGAAGTATAAGCTATAATCATTTGGAGTGATAGCTAGTATTTCTGGGAGAAACTCTATAAGTTAAGGGAGGAATTTAGATGAGATACTTTGATCCTTTTTGGTGATATCACTCTCTTGTATTTGCATTCTTCCATGATTTTAATGAAATGCGTTTGATTGTCATTTATTCTATGTCTAGCTAGTTATCTTATTTTAGATTGATGATATAAACTGCAGGTTAAATAGTAGTGAAGACTCTTATTATTTAAAAGATAAATAATGTTTTTATCTTTATCCTGTTCTTTATTTAATAAATATAGTTTCCATATATATAGTTAAAATATAGTGTGATGTATACCCTCAATAGAGGAATGCAAGAACAACAAGGAATATTGAGATATCATTTTTATATGCCTAAACATAGGATGTATAATGTTTTATGTTCTTAAGAAGATATTATAACGTTAGTAGGTCAACAAACATCCTTTTTACAACTAGAAGCTTGAAAGAGAACTAGGGATGCATATGCTCTAAATCACATCTATAAATAAGAGTCTCATAAAGAAAGATATGAAATTTATAATCATTAATCAAAAAATAATTTAATTAAATATTGTATCCAGTATTATAACTATTTTATTCAGTGATAGATCTCAAAAATAATTATTTTTATTTCAGTAAAATAATTATTATAATTAGAGAAAATGGTAGTAGTTTATTGTAAGTAAGCTTACTTTCTCGTGGGTTCGACACTCTACTCTTTCACTTTATTACTTAATTTGGCATGTATAATTGCATATATTAAGTGAGATTTATTATTTTCATATTAAAGAAAATTTAAGCATTGTTTATGGGTGATAAAGCCATAAATTTTTATACCATTCAAAAGTTCACTCAATAACCCCTCTCATTTTTGGCACTAATATCGGGGGATTTTTTTTGTAATTTTAACTATATTATTGAATAAATTGTATAGTTAGTATTACTTGTATCTTTTAATTTGTTTATTTTATTTACTGATTGCATATTCATGGTTGCATGCTTTAGAGACATATAAAGGAATATTTATTATTTGAGTCCGAAATAGAAAGAACCATTTAAAAAAATCCAAGAGATTATAAAAATGACTTAACTTGTATTAGATTAGATCATTCTAAACCTCTATGGGAATGTTAATCCTTTAGTAGACATAATTCATCAGACTACTAATAAACCTACGATCCAAACTAATAAATTAGAATTAAAATCTTTTATAATTCAAATGGTTTAAAATTCTCAATTTGGGTTCTATTGAAGATCCCAAATTAAACTTAGCTAATTTCTTATAAATTTATATAACATTTAACTACAATGGTATCAGCGATGATACTATTATACTTAGATTTTTTCCATTTTCTCTAAGAGGTAAATCAAATATGTGGTTTAATTCTTTATCCATAGGCTCTATAGACACTTGGAATGAGTTGGCTCATAAGTTTCTTATTTAGTATTTTCCATCTGTAAAGACTACTAAAATTTGAAATAATATCATTTATTTTACCTAGTTTAAAGGAGAATCAATTTATTAAAAGTTCATTAGGGATGTTAAGCCCTTATGAACTAGCCCAAGGCTAACCAAGAGGGGAGGGGGGTGAATTAGTATTTTAAAAATTTCTCAAAAAAAAAAAAACATAAACATAAATAAGCCAAAATTCACCATAAAGAAAATGAAGAGCAGAAATTAAATACGGAAAAATTAGTGTGAAAAAGCATAAAAATTATAGTGGTTCATTCAACTTCACCTACATCCACTCCCCAGAGCCGCTCCTCCGGGTATTACACTAAACTTAGTGACTCTCCTTTTACTCCCATAGTAAGGCTGAGAAGCCTGTACAAACCTCCTTTCCACCGACCCCGGTGAGGCAAAGAACTCGACTACTTTTGCTTCCTCCTGAAGTAGGTAGAGAACCCTACCCTTTTTCCTTCCTCTTGAAGCAGGCAGATAACCTCAATCAATTGCTGAAGTAGACCTCTTTTGGACCTCCAAGGAATCAAGAATGATGACTCTGATTCTTGCTTGGAGAAAGCTTTGTGAAACCCCTCATAAACTCCCCCTCACATGATCCTCTCTCTCTCTCTCTCTCCCTCTCCCTCTCTCCCTTACTCTCCCTCTCCTATTGGCTCTCTCAAGTCAAGACAACAACAAAATATACACTCTTAAGTAAAAAAGAGGTCTTATATATAAGAACTTTGGATTAGCTCTTAATTGTAAAAAACTAACATTATCATCCACGACGATCGACTGATCATCCTATAAAATCAGTACAAATTCAGCTCAATCAACCATGATGATTTGGGAGAGTCTAAACAATTAGAAGGTTAATTTGTTCATATCATCCAGGATGATAGTATATCATCCAGGATGATAGTATATCATCATGTACGATTTATTCAAGTCATCAAATATCATCCAAACTATCATCCTGTATAGATTCTTGGACGATGAAAAAGTAACTTGATTGTCCATGAGGATCACACAATCATCTAGGCTGATTAGTACAAAACATCACATATCATCCAGAACATTATCCTGGATGGTTGTCTAGATGAAGAAAAATTAATTAGATCATCTAGGCCGATCTCATGATCATCTGGGATGATTAGTTCAAAATAATATATATCATCTAGAACATCATCATTGATGGAGCCAGACAGATTATGGATCATCCAGGAAGAACTAAGATTTGTTTAACGGATCGTCCTGGATGATCCATCAATCATCTAGGATGATATGATCAAGTAATCAAACCTTAATTAATTTCCTTAATTACCAGAGTAATTTAGTTATAATTATACTGCATCGTCTCGGACGATGTCCAAAAATAAAAAAATACCTAAATAGATATGGTGGCTGATTCTTTCTAATTTGAGCTTATAGTACAGGACGATGATAACTTTATCTAGGATAATTTGCTTAAAGGTGGCTGCCTTAACTAGGATGCCCTAATTAGGGTTTCTATTTTTAACTAATCGTTTAGGACAATTTGTGGATCACCCTGGATGATGTGATCAAAATCAAAAAAACTCTAAAATAGTCAGAATTTCTCCCTCTAGTGTGTGTGTGCAAGGTTACTTTGTATTAGGACCCACATCGATACAATTGACTCAAGAAAAGGTAAAAGATTATAAACTAACTCAGTCTTAATCTCTTCAATCTTGAGCTGGCTCGAATTACACTCAGCCTTATGGACCTAAAACATTAGTAGGCAAGGCAGTCATAGAAAAGTAGAAATATCAGAAATGTTTCCTATCATCAAATTATATTTCTTGAAATTAGATTCTCAAAAATCTCCCCCATTTTTATGATGACAAACAAAAAAATTTTAGTAGTTCAATTGAAACATCACAATAAAAAATAGTGAATTAAGAAGTTCAAATTTTATCAGAAAATAAACATAGTACATAATACACCAAAACATCATAAAATAGTACAAATACTCCCCCTTTTGACATCATAAAAAGGAGGGGGAAAGAGAAAAGAAACAAAACAGAAACTACCAAATAGAAGTACTTTTTTTTATCAAGACTTGAATATAATAAATTCTCCATGTGATTGAATTAAAAATTTATTAGAATCAATGAGTTAACATCATCGAAATCAGAAAAATAGTAGAATAACTGATCCTGTTAGCCCTAGCTTAGAATTCTCACAGGGCAAACCATCTTTTGAAAATAAAGATCTAAATCAAAAAAATTAATTGGATAAGAAAAAAAAATCTGTTCAAAACTTAGTTCCAGAAAAATATCTTATAGAATAGTATACCAAAGTAATTAGTCATAATCATGAATTTTGAATACAAGTCCTTACAAATATCAAGTGACACATGAATTCTTCTAAGATTTAAAAGTTTAAAAAAAGAAGAAAATGTGCTTTCGATGGGCTTATTTTATGCCTCTTATCACTTGATTGGTGCACTTAACACATCTTTTAATTTTTGATACACTTTGTGTATCTTTCAATTTTAGGCGGTAATTACACATCTTTTCATCATTTTTTTTGGGTTCATTTTATGCCCTTGAGATTTTTTGCAAGCTAGATCTTTCAAAACTCTTAAATATTCTCAGTTGTGAGTCTATCTTCCAGATATTAGAAAAGTAAAATTCACTCTCTAATATAAGGAAGAATAAACCATAAAATATAATCAAATTCACGCGATAAATGCAATGATAACACTTTTGATGGGCTTATTTTATGCCTCTTATCCTGAAGCAGGCAGAGAACCCTACTCCTTTCACTTACTCCAAAAGCAGGTGGAGAACCTCAATCAATTACTAAAGTAGACCTTTGTCAAACCTCCAAGAAATTGGGGACGATGATCGGAGAAGATGGCTTGGATCCTTTCTTGGAGCAACCTTTGTGAAACCCCTCATAAACTACCCCTCACAAAATCCTCTCTCTCCTTTACTCTCCCTCTCCTCTTGACTCTCTCAAGTCAATACAATATTAAAAGATACACTCTTGGGTAAAATAAGAGGTCTTATATAGAAGAGCTTTAGATTTACTCTTAATTGAAACAACCTGATATTATTATCCAGAACGATCAACTGATCATCCTGTACGAGTAATAAAAATTTAGCTCAATCAGCCAGGATAATTTGGGAGAGTCTAGATGATCAGAAGGTTAATTTGTTCATATCATCCAGGATGATAGTATATCATCCAGTATCATCCTGTACGATTAGTTCAAGTCATCGAATATCATCCATACCATCACCCTGCATGGATGTCTGGATGATGAAAAAGTAACTTGATTATCCATGATGATCTCATAATTGTCCAGGACTATTAGTACAAAATATCACATATCATCCAAAACATCGCCCTCGATGGTTTTCTGGATGATGAAAAATAAACTAGGTCATCCATGATGATCTCACAATCATCCGGGATGATTAGTTCAAAATAATACATATCATCCAGAACATTGCCCTAGATGGAGTCAAGCCGATTATGGATCATCGAGGAAGAACTAAGGTTTATTTAACAGATCGTCCCAGATGATCTTATAATTGTCTAGGATGATATGTTCAAGTAATTAAACCTTAATTAATTTTCTTAATTATTATATTAATTTAGATATAATTGCACTACATCATTCAGGATGATGTCCAAAAATAAAACATACCTAAACAAATTTAGTGGCTGGTTCTTTCTGATTTGAGCCTATCATCCAGGATGATGATAACTTCATCCAGGACAATTTAATTAATAATGGTTATCTTAACCAGGATGCCCTAATTAAAGTTTCTATTTTTAACTAATCATTCAAGATGATTTGTGGATCATCCTAGACGATGTGATCAAAAATAAAAAAACTGTAAAATAGTTAAATGTTTTCTCTCAAGTGTATGTGTGCAAGGTTACTTTGCATTAAGACCCACATCGATACATTGACTCAAGAAAAGGTAAAAAATTACAAATTGACTCAGTCCTAGTCTACCCAATCTTGAGTTGGCTTGAGTTACACTCGACCTTGTGGACCTGAAATATTAGTAGGCAAGGCAGTCATAAAAAATTTGAATCATCAGAATTGTTTGCTATCATCAAAATTATATTTCCTGAAATTAGATTTCCAACATTTATGAGAGTTGGGAGAGATTTAAGGAAATGCTTAGAAAATGCCCTCACCATCCTTTACTTGATTGGTTGGTTGCATAAACATTTTATATGGATTAGTAGAATCTCTTAGAGCAATCATACATGCTATAGCTGGAGGATCATTAAGGACTAATCCATCTTAGGAAGCATATGAATTAGTAGATAAAGTCAGTAAGTTGCAATTAACTCATTTTGAGCTCTTCTATTTAAGCTTTGACAATGCACTTAGTAAGTATCTTTGGTAGCCATTGTAGCTTCATTCTTTTGGAGAGAACTTGAAGTGAGAGCTTGAAAGGGAGAGAAGAAAGGATGGAGTTTGAGAGAGGGAGAAGATCCTTGGAGGGGGTTACAAGGGAGTGTAGAGGGGGTTTCCACACGGTTACTCCGGCAAGCTTGCACCTTAGTACCATCGGATTCAAGGCTTTTCTGGAGAGAAGTTCTAGGAAGAAGAATATCTTCTTAGTGTCAGAATACCCGGCTACACCGCCAGACCGGGGAAGGTGGAAGTGATTTTGTAAGGGCTTCTCCGCCAAGCTGTGGGGGCTAAATGAAAGACACTGAGTTTAGTACAATAATGGGAGGGTCCTCTGAGGAGTGGATGTAGGTTAAGGTTTGACTGAATCACTATAATCTGGTGTGTTCTTTCCTTTATTATTTCCGTATTTAATTTCCACACTTTGGTTTTCTTTGTGGTGAATCTTGGTTTGTGTTTTTTATTGTGAAAGATTTTTAAAATACCAATTCACCTCTATCTTGGTTAGCCTTGGGACTAGTTCATAAGGGCTTAATATCCCTAACGAACTTTCAAGTGGTATCAAAGCGGGATTCATAAAACAAGTTTTTTAAAACTTTTGAATTTTGATCCATGGATAATTTTTATAATCGTAATATTACAAAATGTTATTTAATCAACATACCACCTTTGTTTGAAATATTACATTTGATTTTTAGAAAATTTGCATGTCTACTTTTTTATAATCAATTAATTTTTGAATGTGGCAAATGATTTTAAGTAGTTATTCTATACCATCTCATATTTTAGATGGAATTAAAACTGATATTCATTTTAATCAATGGAATAGAGAAGAACAAATCAAAGCTCAATTGAATGCAAAATCTTCAAATTATTTTTTCTATGCTGTAAATTCTAAAGATTGTATGTTAGTATCCATATGCACTACTAGTAAGGAAATTTGGGATAAATTACACACCATATACGAAGGCACTAGTGAAATCAAGCAGTCCAAGTTGAATATTTTAATGGTTGATTATGAACTATTTTACATGAAACCTTATGAGATAATCTTAGATATGTATACTAGGTTTATTTAAATTGTGATATCATTGCATACATTAGGTAAAGAGTTTTTAAACTTAGAAAACGTTAATAAAATTCTACATTATCTACTTGATAAGTTTGATGCTAAAGTTGTTGCAATTTGTGAATCAAAGAATTTGAATGAATACTCTATTGATAATTTGATTGGCTCACTCATTGCCTACGAGCAAAATTTGGGTCAAAGACTTTTGGACGTAGAAGAGATGATGGTGCTAAATGTTGAAAACATGGAGGAAAGTGGCTTAGTTGGTGATGAAAGTGATGACTTATCAAGCAAATTAAAAAGCTCACCGAAGCATAAGCATAAAAAAAAGTGGAATGAAGGTAAAAATGGTAAGAATGTTAAGATTTCTTCTAATGTTGCTTGCTTTGGATGTAGGAAGCCTGGACATATAAAAATTCAGTACCCAAATTTGAGAACTCTTCCTACAAAAGAAAAGGGTAAAGCTAAGCAAATTATAAAAATGAAAAATAATGAAAAGTAAAAAATCTCCTAGGCAAACCTAGCTTCCGAATCATTAGACTAAAAGAAAGATGATATTTAAACCATTATTTATGTGCTTTATTTTTCTGTTTTGTTCGTTTTTATGTATTTTCTATTTTTTTCACTCTTCCTTTTTCTTTCTTTTCTTTTTCGTTAAAATTAATTTTTAATTTTTTTTTACTTTTTTTTGTAGTATTTTCTATATTTAAAAAAAGAAAAAAATTAAAAAAATTTGAAAATGAAAAATCTACCTCCTATTTTTCTTGAATTCTTATGTAAGTTGTGGTTGACGTCTCTAAAAATAGTCAAAGGAAGGAAACTCATGATTTTGACTCTCAATCTCTATTTCATAAAAGAGGTTATTTTATTTTTTATTTAAAATCTTTATCATATTTTAAATTAGATTTTGAAATTAAACTTTTTCATCTCCTTACATTTTATATATCGCATGGGAATCTTTTGTAAATTGCTAAATCTACCTCATAATTTTCTTAATCAAGTAGTTCGTTATGTCAATAGAATGGGTTTACTTTTGTTTTTAAAATTTAAGAAAGATAGCATATTCAAAAACAAAATGGCAATGATGCTAAATCAAAAGATTCACAATGACGCCAAATTGAGAAAGATACACAAAGTATATCAAAAAGTAAAATATGTGCAAAGTGTGTCAAAAAACTGACAAGAGGCATAAAATGAGTCCACAAAGAGTATGCTTACTTTTTTTGTGTTTACTTAAAGCTTAAGAAAACTCTTGATATTTTTGGTACTTGAGCTTGAAAATCTTGATTCTTGATTCACCAATATTTACATTAATCTTCTATTAGATATATTTTATGAAAGGAGTTTTGAAAAATTAGTGTTTATTTTTTTAATTTATTTCTTAATTTAGATATTGGATTAAAAAGTTTTTGAACCTTTAAAAGAACTTGAGTTTAGATTAACAATTTTTAATTTCTTATCTTATCTAGATTATGCGTTGCCAATCCATTCCTCACTTAGTTTTTGAATAAAATCAAGAGGTAACTTTCTCTTTTGTTTAAGACTTTTTCATGCCCTTCTCTTTTTGATAATGTCAAAGGGGGAGAACGTACTGTTTTATTTGTATCTTTATCTTTTTTAAACAAAAAAAACTATTATTTCCCCATTTTAAAGTTTTATTTTAGTAAGGGGAAGATTAGGAGAAAATGTTTTCATTTTTGCAAATTTAACCAATAATGTTTGCCATCATCAAAAAGGGGGAGATTATTATGAATCTGAATTCATGGATTATGATTTTGATGATAGCAAACACTCTTGTTTCTCTACAACTACCTTGCCTACTGATATTACAGGTCCACAAGATCAGACTGTAATTGGAACCAGCTCAAGATTGGGTAGACTAGGTCTGAGTCAGTTTATACCTTTTCCCTTTCTTGAGTCTATTGTAATTAGTGTGGCTCCTTATGTTAACTAACCTTGCACACACGCACTTTGGAAGAATTTCTAACTGGTTCTTAGAGTTTATTATTTTTGGTAACATCATTTGGGATTATATTTATATCGGCCTGGACGATCAGTTCAAGAATAGAAACCCTAATAAGGGCATCCTTTTTAAGGCAACCATAATTAAGCACATCATCCTGGATGATTTTTTATCAGCCAGGATGATAGGCTCAAATCAGAAAGAATCAGCCGCCAGATATATTTAGGTATTACTAATTTTTGGATATCATCCTGGCATCATCCCGGGCATTGGCCTGGCGAATCGAGCACAATTTTTGCTAAATTAATCTAGTATTTAAGGAAAGTATTTAAGATTTGATTACATGATCACATCATCATGGACGATCGCAGGATCGACCAGGATGATTAACTAGATGATTGGACATCAAACAGCTCTTATTCAGGGCGATATTCAGGATGATATTCCATGATTTGTACTGATCGGCCAGGATGATATATTATCGTCCTGAACGATATGAACAAATTTCTTCTAATTGTCACAAATCATCCTGGCTGATTGGGCTTAATTTATACTGATCGGCCAGGATGATATACATATCGGCCAGGACGATAAAGTTGACAAGTTACAATTAACTCATTTTGAGCTCTTCTATTTAAACTTTGACAAGGCACTTAGTAAGTGTCTTTGGCAGTCATTGTAGCTTCATTCTTTTGGAGGGAACTTGAAGAGAGAGCTTGAAAGGGAGAGTAAAGGGTAGAGTTTGAGAGAGGGATAAGATCCTTGTAGGGGGTTTCAAGGGAGTGTGGAGGGGGATTCCATATGATTACTCCAGCAAGCTTGCACCTTAGTACCATCAGATTCAAGGATTTTCTTGAGGGAAGTTCTGGGAAGAAGAAGATCTCCTTGGTGTCAGAAGACCCGGCTACTCGCCGCATTGGGGAATGTGGAAGTGATTTTATAAGGGCTTCTTCGCCTAGCTGTTGGGGCTAAATGAGAGACACTAAGTTTAGTGCAATACTCAGAGGGTGCCTCTGAGGAGTGGACGTATGTCAAGGTTTGACCGAACCACTATAAATCTGGTGTGTTCTTTCCTTTATTATTTCCTCATTTAATTTTTGCACTTTGGTTTTATTTATGGTGAATCTTGGTTTGTGTTTTCTATTGTGAAATATTTTTAAAATATCAATTCACCTCTTTCTTGGTTACCCTTGGGACTAGTTCGTAAGGGCTTAACATCCCTAACGAACTTTCAAGTGGTATCAGAGAAGGATTCGCAAGCTTGCACCTTAGTACCATCAGATTCAAGGCTTTTCTTGAGGGAAGTTTTGGGAAGAAGAAGATCTTCTTGGTGTTAGAAGACCCGGCTACTCCGCCGCACTGGGGAATGTGGAAGTGATTTATAAGGGCTTCTCTGCCTAGCTGTGGGGGCTAAATGAGAGACACTAAGTTTAGTTCAATACTCAGAGGGTGCCTCTGAGGAGTAGACGTAGGTCAAGGTTTGACCGAACCACTATAAATCTGGTGTGTTCTTTCCTTTATTATTTCCTCATTTAATTTCCGCACTTTGGTTTTCTTTGTGGTGAATCTTGGTTTGTGTTATTTTATTGTGAAAGATTTTTAAAATACCAATTCACCTCTCTTAGTTAGCCTTTGGACTAGTTCATAAGGGCTTAACATCCCTTACAAACTTTCAAGTTACACCAATTTCTAAGAAGTTGGTCATAATATGAATGAATTTAAAAATAGGAACTAAATCATCTATGAGTTGAAGGATCAATTTATAATTAAAAATAATAATGTGTAAGGGATTGAATATTAAATTGATTGCAAGACAAAATTATTTTGACACTAATGCATATAATTCAAGTTAGTGAAACCATCCTAATTTTAATAGGTTAAATAATATTGCTGGTAATAATCAATGGAATTTTAGTATAAATGAGTAAATTAGAATAATTCTCAATAACCTATGGTCAATCCTAGACCTACATATCTTAAAGGATTTAATCAAAGTAATCAGTATGGAAGTAGAGAATCACCATTGGAAGATGTAGTGATGTAGTTAGGGACTAAATTGCAAAATTAAGTTACTTCTATAAAAGTTTAGAAACCCAATTAGGTCATCTTACAATTTCAGGCTATTATAGACCCCTTGGATCTTTTCATAGCAAAAATGAAGTTAGCCCAAAGGAAAAAGGAAAAGATCTAAGTGAAAATCATTTGAGGATTGATAGTAATGTACCCCAACCAAATTGATAAATTTAAGCATGTCTGGCTGAAGACTATAAACATAGCGTTCTGTGGGAGGCAACCCAGATTTAAATTTAGTGTGTCATGTTATTTATTTAAATTTACATGAGACATGCTGTGAATGTTTTTGTTGTTATCATGTTTTCTATTTTTTTATTATGATAATTAAAGTTATGGTCTAAATTTAATAAATATGAATATGATTAATTGAGTGATATAGTTCTGAGTAATTAAACATCGCATTGATACTCTTCCAAGCACCATTACTTTGAACATAAGGTTTGCAGTACTAAACCTTTAATAAGAGAAGATTCATTTCTATTAATGTAGAATCTAGGTTTGTTGATTTAGTTATGGACAAACAATTGATTCCTGAGAGGGGTTTTCAAAATCCATGCCACCCAATCATGCAGATCATTACAAGTATGGATTGGGAATTTTTTGTGAAGAACACTTTTTTTTTATGAAATTTCCAATTTCATTAAAAGAAAAGAAGAAAAATCCTAGATAGAAACTACTAGGTGATTGAGCGGCTATCACCATCTTCCTTTAATAAGGAAATGAAAGTAGGAGGAACCTTATTACATGAAATATCATCCCAATAAAAATAACCATCTAATGCTAAGTTAGCACAGAAATCCGCCAACTTATTACAATTTCTATAAGTAAAATGAAAAATGAAAGAACCAAAATCTTTAAGGAATGAATGGTGTTCAACATCACCTATGCATTTACACCAATATGCCATTTTAACTAAATTTTGAAGATGTTTAATGACATTTAAATTTTCTCCCTCTACGATTAAGCCTTTAGCTTCCATCATCCATTCCTTAATAACCACCATCAAGTATCGAAATGCAGCAAGTTCCAATGCACCTTTATCCCAATGAGTGCATTTCAATCCGAAAGCTGAAAGAAACCTTCCCTTATGATCTCTAAATACTCCACCATTACCTGCTTCATAGGATTGTAAGAGAGCAGCGTCAATATTTACTTTTCCAATTAGGAGTAGGAGGGTGCCAATAAGAATAATTCAGCTGAAGCTAGTTAGCACCTTAGATTTCTGAAATAATATTAAACTTTAGAGCATTAAAGGCTATGCTGATAGCATTTGATGCAATGAATCCCAACCCAAATTCTTCATCTCCATGCTTTAGTCGATTCCTTCTATTCCAAGAAACAAACACCAGTGAACAATATAAATTCCCATTGCATTTATTGCCACCTGATAAAGATTTAAGTTCTGATATGTAATTAGACAATGAAGAAATTGCTGGAAAATTGAATCCCCATTCATTAAATTTGGCTATAGCCATTTGGATCAAAGTACAACTTCCTACCACATGATTTATGTCTTCTATTCCAAAACAACCCCTAGGACAAGAGTTGTTATTCACCATCCCACTATAAAATAAAAAATCATTGGTAGGTAAGACATTGTTAAACACACGCCACCAGAAACATTCTACCTGTGGAGATAACTATAACTTTTTAAGCCATTTGTTATACTCCTTCTCCTGATATTTCTTATTATTCACAGCCACCATAACCAAAATAGATTTGTCAGATAATCTTTTCATAAGCTCCAACTTATCATTTGAATTGTTAATGATCTAAATTTGAGTTATCCTGTTAACTAAATCCTGTCCAAACTATCTATGAAGCTTCATTATTTCCCATCTCCCATCAATAATGAACTCCTGGAGCTTTGGTAATTCTTCTCCGTCAACATCAATAAATGTCGGCCATATGTCTAGACTTTTATCTAAGATCCACACATCTTTCATAATTTCAATAGAAGTACCTGAGCCAATCCTCTGCCTCACCAATTGTTTAAGAGATTCCATCCCACTCATGAGAATCTTCCATGTAATCGAGTTGTTTTTCTTGAACTCAGCATTCAAGATATTGTCATATTTTGTTTTGACAAATCTGTATAATAAAGAGCCCGAATTATTGAAAAACTCCAAGCAAACTTAGCTCTTAGAGGTCCTGAAATAAATTCAGCTAGCTGCAAACCTCTTCCACCATCTGAAACTGGTTTGCAAAGGTTGAAATAGGACATATAATGCATACCACGATCACCTCTAGGCTTATTCCATATAAAATCTCTACATAGCTTATCAATTTTCTTTAAAATGCTGATAGGTACCTAGGAATGAGTCACAAAAAAAAAAGGATAGACTGTAAAACAAATTTAACAAGCACAAGTTTTCCTGATAATGAAATGGGCTTGTTACCCCATACATTAAGCTTGCAAGAGATCTTCTCTAGAATGTTCAAGAAATTCGAAAACTTCAACCTTCTGAAAGCCATCTTGATCCCAAGATAATTCATCTCCTTTAACTCTTTGAATTTCAAAAGGTTTAAAATTTGCTTCCTAGCTCTCCGTCCCACCATCTTACCAAACATAATATTGGATTTTTCATTATTTAATGCTTGACCCGTCCATAAGTAATAGTTCAAAATAATTCTCCCAATTTTCCTCACCTGGTTGAGCCTAGCTTCAGAGAAGATTATGACATCATCAGCATACATCAAGTGATTTATCCTTGGAGCCTTTTAAGCATCTTTAATACCCACAACCTTCCCTTTGCTATGAAATTCATCCGATAATAATTGAGAGCATAGAATAAATAAATATGGAGATAGCGGGTACCCTTGATGAAGACCACTTCTTGCTTATATCCACTATGATTTATTACCGTATGTTGACCTCATTTTTGTATGAGGTCACTTGGACTACTCTTAATCCTAAATCAATTTAATTTCCAAATTAATTTAAACTCTAGGATCCTCCTAGAATATTGACCTTAGGATCTATGCTAGGATTCTTCTAGAGCTCAGACCTTA
>NW_021319801.1:433944-459539 GCF_001605985.2 Dendrobium catenatum
AGGAGAGAATCAGGACCTTCTTATGGAACACCTGATCAACTTTGATTTCGATTTGCACCTTCTTATGCATCTCTTTTTAGGATCCTAGTGAGAGCGGAGGAAATTATCGATGATGAGGAGAGAGAACCAAGATTCATCTTAGTTAGAAGTTATTTTTTATTTGCTTGAGCAGATAGAGAGATTGAATGTTTTTTTTAATTTGTAGCATGTTTTTATTTTATTTATTTTTCATTTCTTTTCGTTGGGGGATCAATGACATTGTTGGATGCTATTATTGTATTAGTATAATTTGAGTTATAGTTGTAAGATCCAATGCATTATGATGGTTTATGTGGTGCTATATAAAACTAGTTATATTGTACCCTCTGTTGTATTATATATATATATATATATATCATATGTTTTACACTTTTTTTTCATTCATATGAAAGCATGTGTTATTTACCAATGTTCATTTATGTTGTTATTTACATTTGATTAAATTCACATTATGCTTATATTTTTATATTATTCACCCTAAACTTTTTATATTATCTTCCATTATTATCACTATATATAACTTATTTAATCAACCCTTATAAAATGGATAATTAAAAATTACGCAAAATTACGGTAATAATAAAACCTTATATTATAGTTTGAATGAATAATGTATTATCATTCATAGTTTCAAAAACTTAATAATTAACTAACTTAGATCATTTAAGTTATTAACTTTCCTTGAATTAATAAGTTATACATTAATACATTAATCTTTGAATTGAAAAAAGAATAATTAAGGGTAAAGAATATATATGTGTAGCTTAAAATTAAAATATTGCTAATTTTAAATTAGAATTAGTAATCTTATTAAATTCTTACATTAGATTAATTAAGATTATCAGAGGATATAAACAAAATAGATACTCAAAATCATTAAATATGTACTCCATGAGAATTAAATGAAAATAAAAAGGAAAAGAGTTCAAAAATAAATATTTGGAGAAAGAAAGAAAATAAAAAGAGAACACATTTAAAAATTGACATCAGTTAAAAGCTTGAAGTACACCATATACTTAAAGTTATAAAGGATAAAGTAACGGAACTAGTACAAGTGATGGTGAACTAATCAAATTTCAATTTTAGCAACAAATATATCTAATCTTTAATGTGCCTTATTCATTTTATAATTCAATAGTTAATGTTATATTCACATAATATAAAATCAAAAATAATAATTTTAAGGGTGATTTATTAGGATAATTGTTAAGGAATCATAAAAGCTTGAATAGTGACTTTGTTCAATCTAAAATTCTTTTAGACTTTGATGTATTATATTATATTATACTTTGGCTATTAAATTTATTAAAAGTGCAAAATGTTTTTATTACCTGAGGATAAGCAAGAGTTCAAGCATGGGAGAATTTATTATGTATAAATTATGTACTATATATTAAATTTGAATTTTAATGAAAATGTGTAATTTTAGTTGGTTTTAAATAGGAAATACTCAAAAATGTTGAAAAATACAATGTATCAAATAGTGTAATTACATCAATCAAACAATGATGTTGCGTTGAAATATCTCCACTAGTGCACTTTTTTTTGACATTGTAGTGTCATTCTCTCTATTTTCGAGCACTACAGTGGCATCATAGGCAACACCATGTGTTACGAGCACCCCTGCATTAAAACAATCAGCTTGGTAATGTCAAGTTTTTGGTAAAGTAAATGCCATAGTGCTACAGTTCAAAGAACCCTAGCATTGGAAACTCCATATGGGCACCGTAGTGCTTAGATTTCCTAAGAGATGTGGCATTACCATTACAACTTCCTTGATCCATGATTGAAATTTTGAATGTATGCATATATTCAATTAGTTACCATTCCACATCATTAAGCACCATAATGATGTAAGCATGTCAGTGCTGAGGTGTTAGTTAAACTTTAAATACTACAACGTCACCTTGTTAAGCGCCATTGCGCTTGAGACCATTTTTATGTTTCACTATAAATAGATGGACAATTCACTTTGTAAGGGATTTTAGACACTTAGTAAAATAAGTACATTTTGAATATACTTCTTTAGTACCCTCCTAAAGTAGAATCTAAGAAAGGCTAAGAAAGTGTAAGGTATAATCTCCAGGAGAGTTTAGCTTGTGTTCGTATAAGCAAGTATACAAGTGGTGGAAGAATGAGTGTAAATAAGATACTTTGATCCTCCTAGTGATAAAATTCCACTAATTCTCTTATACTTTGATTCTTCCATGAATATAATGAAAATGTGTTTGTTTTGTTATTTCTTCTATATGTTGATAGATCTCTTATTTTGGATTGATAAAATAAATAGAATAGTAAGAACAAATATCTACTTTTATACTTTAAAGAATTTATAAATATTTTAAATATATCTTTTTCTTCATTTAATGCATATAATGACCACATGTGTAATTAAAACTTAGTGTGATGTATAGCCTCGGTTAAGGAATGCAAGAACACTCAGGAGTATTGAGATAGAATGTTGGCATGCATAGATACATGATGTTTAAATATTCTAGGTTCTATTCAGATATTAAAATAGTAGGAGGTCATAAAAATATCATTTTCACCTCTACAAGATTGATAGAAATCTAGGGATGTATATGCTCTGATCTATATCTAAAATCAAAAATATTATTAAAAAAAATATAATATTTAAATGCATCAATCCAAAACATTTTATTAAAATTTTCTTATTTATTTTACTTTATTTTATTTAGTGGTAAGAACTCCAAAAATATCATTTTTTAAGGATAAATTATGAAATTAGAGTAAATAGTTATAGTTTTATTGCAAGTAAGCATAACTCTTCCTCATGGGTTCGACACTCTACTTCATCACTTTATTACTTAATTCAATATATATACTTACATATGTTTTAATGGGATTTAATTATTGACATGTCATGTAAAACCTACTAATATTTAAATCTTGAATGTCATATTTAGATAAGCTCGGATAGATTCAATGTCGATAATCTACACAAGCCCCATAACATCATAAAATGTTAAAAGTTAGGGTGATGTATAGCCTCGATGAAGGAATATGGGAATAATTAGGAGAATTGAAAAGGAATGTTAGCGTGCTTTGACTAGAATGTTTAAATATTCTTGGTTTTGTGGAGATAGAAAATTTGTTTAAAGGCCATTAATTTTTCTTTTCACCCCCACAAGTTCGATAGAGATCTAGAGATTTATATGCTTCTATCCACATCTAAAATGAAAGAGTTTCATTAGGAAAACTATTTTATTTACATTTACTAGTCTAAAATATTTTATTTTCATAAGTATTAAATTCTCCATGCAAGTTTTTCTTTCAATGATAAAAACTCCAAAATCTCATTTATAGTATTAGTAGGATAAGTTGTGCTTTTCAAGTAGGAGTAGTTAGTTAAGTTACAATTAAGCTGAACACTTCTTTATGGGTTTGAAACTCTACTTTATTACTTTATTAATTGATTCGACATGAATAATTATATATTTAAGTGTGCTTTTATTAATTTTATGTAAAAAAATATAATCATATTTTAAACTCAGAAAGTCTCATACTAACTCATAATATTAGCTCACAACCCCATCAAGTTTTTGGAATCATTGATGGGGAAGTAAAGTGAGTCTTGTAAGTTTAACTATATTTTTTAAATAAGTGTATATTTAGATATACTTATATAATGTATCTTCATATTATTTGATAAAATTTTGAAAAAGACAAAAAATTATTTTAAATATTATTTATCTTTTGATTTCTATTGTAGTTATTTCATCACTATTATATGCTGAATAGATTTAGTAAGGAGCTTTTACTATTTGGCCTTCAAATAGAAAAGACCCTTAAAAAAATTTTAAAAATTAAAAGGATTTTAGAAATGACTAACCTAATGAAAGATAGGGACCATTCTAGACTTCTTATAGATTATGCAAACCCTATAGTAGAAGGAATCCATCAAAGTATCAATATACCTACTATCCAGGTCAATAATAATAAACTAAAACTTATCATAATTCAAATGATTCAAAATTCTGAGTTTAGGGAAACTCTTGTTGAAGATCCAATCTTACACATATCAAGTTTCTTAAGAATCTATGTAACATTTAAGTATAATCCTATCAGTGATGATGCTATTAGATTTAAATTATTCCTATTTTCTCTAACGAACAAGGTTAAGATGTGGTTGAACTCTTTTCTCCTAGGCTCAATAACCACTTGGAATGAGTTGGCACACAAACTCTTAGGTAAGTTTTTCACTCCCTCAAAAACTACCAATCTTTGAAATGATATCTCATATTTTGCCCACTTTGAGGGAGAATCAATTTATGAAAGTTGGGATAGAATTAAGAAAACACTTTGAAAATACCCTCTCTATTCTTTGCACATTGGTTGGTTTTTTAGACCTTTTATTATGGACTAGTAGGGTGAATCATAAGAGACAATTTGAAGTCTATGAATCGAACACTTTGTCAATTCTTACTGCATAACTTGTTATAATTTCAAAGAAATTAGATAGTATTGGAGTTAACTAAGGATCAGGACCAACTATGCAACTAGAAGAGCAAATTGAAATTTTCATATATGAAAGTTGTGCTCTAGGAATTAAAAGTATAGATTTGATTAGAAGGAAAAATAATCACAATTCTAGTACATATAACTCATATTGGGGGAACCACCATAATTTTAATTGGTTAAATAATTTTGGGGATAATAATCAATAGAATATAGTTCAATCTAATAATGGAGGGAATTGGAATAATTCTCAGTAACTTGTTATGAATCCTAGACCATCTTATCTTCTAGGTTTTAATAAAAATAATCAGTTTGGGAATATGAAGACACCTTTGGAAGAGGAAGTGTTTCATTTGGGAACTCAATTGTAAGGTCAAGTTGATTTAATAAAAAAAATTTATACTTAATTAGAAAAGCTTGTAATTTTTTTTAGTAGTAGATCCCATGGATCATTACCCAATAATATTGAAGTTAACCATAAAGAAAAAAGAGAAATATCGTAGTACAAATCACTTGAGGAGTTCTAGTGATGCACCCCAACTAAAGTGATAAATCTAAACAAGTCTGAATGAAGATTATAAACTTAATGCAGTTGGGAGGCAAACAAATTTTGTTTTCTGTGAGAAAAGTTTCTTTAATCATGTAGCAACTCTAATGGAAGATAAGGTTAGAGAGATCTGTCTTAGATCATATGGTCACATAAAATGGCAGCCTTACGATGATTCGGTTAGAAAAGTAGATAAATTAGATTTGACTTATATTAAGAAAGGCAGAGGTAGACATAAAATACTCAGTTATAAAATATTAGAAAAGACATTTCTTTATTATATTTAGACAAGAATTTGACCCTTAAAAGGACAAAATGGAGAAAAAAGATTCATGTAGCCAACCCCACAGTGGGATAAAAGCTTGTTGTTGTTGTAGCAGTAGTTCTTTTTTATATTTAATGTAATGATATGATTATTATATTTTGTTATGTTTGTTACTTTTAATTCATATTATGTCTTCTTTTATTTACATTTGATTGAATTCCTTTATGCTTAAACTATTGTAGAGTGTCATTTATAGATACATGTACTATAATTATTTATTTAGCCAAATTAAAATGATAATTAAAATTTATATAAATCTAGGATAATAATAAAACCATTGATGTTAGTTTGAATTAACATTGCATAATAATTCATAGTTTGAATACTAATAATTAACTAACATATATCACTTAAGCTATTGACTTATTTTTTAATCTAGAAACTATACATTAAGTCTTTGACCATTAAATTAAAAATGAATACTTAATTTTAAAGAATAGATGTGGGTAGTTTAAATTAGAAGGATCATAATAAACTTGAAAATTGAACTAGCAATATTATTAAATCTTTACATAAAATCAATTACGATTGAAAGAGTGTTAAAGCAAAATTGATATTCAAAATTATTAAGATGTACTATACAAATATTAAAAGAATGAAAATTTTGGAAAACCCAAAAAAAAATATTTAAAAAGAAAAGACTAGTACAGTAAAAAATTGGTATCAATGGAAGCTTATATTAAAATTCTTCCCAAAACTTAAATCAAATAGGATGATGTAAGTGAACTAGTATATATGATAGTACACTAATGGACTTCCTATTTAACTACAAGTAGAACTAATCCCTAATTTTTACTATTTATTTCTAAATTTAGAAGTGAATTTTACAATTATATATGTATATAGTGAATATATATAGTGAATAGATTCAAAATAAGCAAGCAAGAGCGGTAGATAGGGATAATTATTATGACTTTCAAAATTATAATTATAAATTTATTCATTCCAAATTACTTTTATATTGTGATGTATTAACTTATATTTTAGTAATTTTAAATTATTAATTTTTACTTAGGCTATTAAATCATCAATAAATGAAGTTTTATTATTAGTTAAGGATAGACAAGATTTTAAGCTGGGGGAATTTGTTAAGTCCAAATTATGTATTATTTATTATAATTAAATTCATTGAAAAGGTGCTATTTTAGTTATGTTTTTATAATAAATAATAAGAAAATGGAAAAAATAAAAAGCATTGACCAGCATCGCAACAACAACATATTTTACACTGCGGCACATTCATCATCTATGTTGAGGTGCCTATTTCATACACTGCATCATAAACTTCTCAATTATTTAGTGTCACAACTACAAAAAGTTAAGTACCGAACTTTTTATTATCTTGTTTTGAGACACCATAGTTCCTCATAGTTCCACTTCACTTGAAATTTAACACCATTATATTATAACCCATGGAAAATTTACCCTAGAGCACTATGTCTTTCAACTCCTTAGTGATAGATTCATTTTTCAAGCATTGTATCACTCAAAGTTTTTAGCAGCACGGTGGAGCAATTATCAAAGATGAAGACCTACACCGTCTTATAGAAAAGAAGAATAATTGCAATTAGTAATCTAGCCATGTCATCTAATACCACAATATAGTTGACATTAAAGTTATGAGGCATTTATTCATTTTTCACCATTGCAGTGCCACCTTGTCAAGCACCATGTGTTAAGATAGTTGCTATTTGCATGCATTACATTTTTGCAACTTATGAAGTTTTGATGATTCCAAATAATCACCATGGTGCCTAAACTCATTCTTATACATACTATAAATAATTTTTAAGTTCTGTTATTTGGAGAATTTTATCACTTGAGTAAAATCCTATAATTTCAAGTTTGTTTCTTTAGTGACCCCTTAGAATAAAGTCTAAGTGAGGCTAGTGAAATGCAAGATACTTTTTTTAGTAGAGATTATGGCTTCTTTTTGTAAGCAACTCTATGATTAGTGGAGTAAGGAGTATGGACAAGATCATTTGATCCTTCTAGGTGATAATTTTCTTATTACTTCATTTGTATCTTTTTTTTTCTAATGAATGAAATAAAGATGAGTTTGCTTTCAATATCTTCAATAAAGATGAGTTTGCTTTCAATACTATAAATAGCATGAATAATGTAGACTTTTTTCTTTAATGAATGTACTGATATTTTTAATATCTATCATTCTTCATTTAATTCATACCATGACCATGTATGTAGTTATAATTTAGTGTGATGTATAGTTTCAATAAAGAATTATTGGAATAATTAAGATTATTAAAATTGAATTTTGGCATGCTTGGACATAGGATATTCAAATATATTATGATCTATGGGATGTAAAAACTGTAAGAAGGCTATAAACCTTTTTTTTCACCCCTACAAGCTTGATAGAGACCTAGGGATGCATATGTTATGATCAATAACTAAAATATAAGAGTTTTATTAAAAAAAAAACTATGCTATTTACGTTCATTAGTCAACAATATTTTATTTTCACAAGTATGAAAATCTCCTTGTAAATTATTCTTGTATTGACAAAATCTCCAAACCACTTTTTTTAGTAGGATAAGTTACACATTTGAAGTAGTAGTATTAATTAAGTTGAAGTTAAGCAGAACACTTTCTCATGAATTCAACAGTCTACTTTATCACTTTATTATTTGGGTTAGCACGTATACTTGCATATTTAAGTGGGAGATTATTAATTTCATATCAAAAAATCTAATCATATTTCAAACTCAACAAGCTATTTACTATCTCATACTACTAGATCACGCCCCCCATATAGTGTTGGGCTAATTCAATGTTCCAAATTGACATATTTGGTTCATCACTTCGTTAATTCAGTATGGATTTGACTTTTTTCAACTGCTCTACCATGGAATCACAAAAGTTGTGCATTATGGAACTTATATGCCAATTTTGGTACAATGACATTATAATGTTAGACACTATAGTGCTTAAATTCTTGAGACTCCGATGTTGTTGTGTTGATTTCTAGCACAATGTTATTTTGAAGCACTAAGGGGCATACCTTATCTCCACTGGAGTGAAAAATTAATTTCAATTGTTTTAGGCTTTGACGCTACAATTTCATGATGTAGCATCGAGGCATTGCATGTGCTAAGGCGCCGGTAGTTGAAGCGTTGCAACACAAATTTAACACTTGTGAATTTTCTCCTTACGCCTAGAGCATTTTCTACCCAATAATAATTAAAATAACATTTTAAGTGATATTTAGGATAATAAAATACTACAAAATATATACTTAACAGCAGCAGATAAAAGAAGGTCATACAATATTCCAAGCACATCATCTATTTTAATGGATTTACCCTACTAAGAATAGCATGACTTGTTTCTTTATCCTAAAAGATTTTTGCCACCTCTATTCAAAAAATTTGATTTTACTTGAAATCCCAAGTAGCATTTAGTTCACTTATTGGCTAATTATTTTAATACTGGGGGAGTAACTTTTGATTGGTATACATAATTACCTAATACTTTAGTTCATAAATTTGTTGAATTAGAACATCAATTTTTAAAAGGATTTGTCGGAGCACATCATCATGTCTGTTTGGAATTTGGTGATTGAGAAATAAAAATTTGATAAAAATTTTATAAATTATATTTAAAGATGGAGGAATCTGATCATGAATTATAAGCCTCAACTTCAAGAGCTGCATGCTATATAAATACTCCTTTAAAATGTACATGGTATGGTGGCATTCTTATTGAAAGGATTTACTATAAAATCTCTTAATATACTACTAAGCAAAGCCTCCAATCCCCTAGGAAAGCTTCTCAGTTGCCTTTGATTTAAGACTAGTCTATAATAGAAATAAATAAATCAAAACCTCAAATGATTTTAGAGAAGAAGTTTGGGTCAGTATCAATAGTTGATAAGGACTTCAAAAAATTCAGTTCGTTCTTTCGAATACAGCTAATACAATAAATCTCATAATAAACATTTCAAGCCTTGTTTGAATCTTAAACCTAAAGAAAATGAAGAAAAGTTTGAAGCACTTAAAAAAATTCACATTCAATTAAATGGGAATTTTTAAGAATCTCATGAAAATAATCTAACATTAGATATCCTAACCCTATGAGTCTGAAAGTTATGGTAAATTGGGGAAACCCAATTATTATCCATATCAGCGGATCTTATATGTATGCTTGAGGATTATATGACCTTCAACGAGTTACTTTGATAAAATATTTCATATGGGTCTGTTGTGATACCCAAAAAGTACTTAGTTATATAAGTTAAAGTTGTTATCTCGAGGAGTCTCAAATCACACCCAAGCTTATTCGTTAGCTCTTATGGAGCAAGTCAAGAAAACAAATTCTTGTTGAAGAACTTAAGAAGAGGCAAGCTCATCAATCTTTAACTATTCATAAGGAAGAATATAAAATAAAAGCTAAAGTAGAAAAAACAAGTTAAAATTTTTACTGATGGGGGATCAAAATCTCTTATACCTATTACACTGTATGATTTCTATTTTATCACTCCAAGTACTAAGAAAGCAATAAAAAAAATTTAGTGTATATATTATCTATATCTGATGATATTTTATAGTCAACAACTTAAACAGTTCAAATAAAAATAATTCTTAGAAATATGAATTATATTTAATTAAATTAAATGAATCTCATTAGTACATTTATAATAGTGATTCTTCTATTATCAATGTTCAGGGTGATCCTATTAGTATAGAGAATGAGACTATTAATTTAGATGAACATAAGGATAAAAATTTAAATATAAGTAATGATAAAGAAGTAAATGAACAAGTGACTTCTTCTTTAGAAGAGCTAGTTCAAGTAAATATTTGTAGTGGTCAAGTTCCACCACAATAGATTCTGATAGTTGATAAAGGAAAATAAGTAAATGATAATCCTAAACTTTAACACAACCTCAACTAGATTAATATGTAGATAACTTAGACATTGCAAAAGTAGCATATAACGTCTTAACTCATATAAAAAAATTTTCTGCAAAATTAAGTAGTTATGATACTTTGGTCTTATTTAAAGAAATAAGAAAGACTTCGATTAAAGCTCTTCTCAATCCAGACATATGTATGACTCTGTTAGCATCAATGCAATCCAAAGATGCTTTAAACTTTAAAGAGGGTTCAGGAGTAACAATCTTACATGAGGACGTGTTATTGGGAACCACATAAGACAATCCGCCATTGTATATTTTTGTAAATATAGATAAATCAAGTTGTCCTTTGTCCTTATTGATCTAGGTGCAACGATCAGCATAATGAATTTTAAAACCCTTGCCTACTTAAAAGTATATACTAAAAAATTTAGCTCTTATAAAATGATGTTGAGAAGATTCAACGAAAAAGGTGAGAGGGTTTGGGTTCTATAAGCTTATTGTTTGATATAGATGGCCTTAAAACTGAAGCCAAAGTTTGCATAATAGATTTGGAGGGTTCATTTAATGCTCCCTTGGGACACTTTGGCTTCATGAATATAGAATGGTGCCTTCCTCTCTATGTTAGTGTATTAAATATTCTTGTGAGGGTAATGAGCATTGTATTAAAGGAGATCTAGAATAATTTTTAAATAATGAAGCTAATATATTAAGATATAAACTTTTATCTTCCCAACGTGCAAATAATCTTCTCTTGAAATTATAATTCGGGTGTAAATAAAGAGAAAGATGTTAAAAAGTGGAAATAAATATAGGAGGAAAAGAAAAAGAAATGAATTCCAACCTTTAACATAATGTTAGTTGTTCACCTTGCCCTTCCTCACAAAGTGGTGGTAGAATAGCACAATGATCTCAAGGAGAGGTTGAGGATGGAAAAATGAGAAAAATAAAAATGAAGAAAGAGAATGTGTATCAATAAAATTTCCTATAACACATATTTATTTGGAATCTAGATCGGAGGAAGAATCATATTTGTTTATAAAAATAAACAAATTGTAGCGCATACGAATATTAAAAAAAAGCCAGCCAAAGTTTAAAATTTTTAAAGAAGTAGATAATGACAAGGATATGGTCAAAGTTGTTAAGAAAGAGAACATAAATATTTATCATTAAAAGATTAAAGAAGTTTGTAGAGAATTTGAAACCTTATAATCTCAAAAAGATATATCTTGATTGGTAATTAAGGTTTCTCTCATTCTAAATCAATAATCTAAAACCAATACTTCTATACCTTCCAACACAAAAAAAAAGTGTCAATATTGATGTAACCATTGATGATCTATTTATGGATAAAATAATAGAGATACCTTTTGACTTGTATTCTAATTGTGTCAATAAATTTCTTAAACAATATTTCACAACATTATCTTGGACTAGAGTTGAAGCTCAACAATTTTAAGAACCCGTAAAATACTAAATTTTACAAATATAGATCTAAAGCAGGAGTTTGCTTCAAAATTCTTTATTTGTTTGATGATGATTAGAATTAGTTATAATCAATAATCTAGAACCTGATAGTCTTTTTTCATTTGATTTTAAATCATCTTTTAAAATATCCTTTTTGGATACTTAAAAGGATTTGGATGACTCTCAAATTATGTATGTCATTCCTGAGTTTGAGGAGTAAATTAAATCAATATTAGATTATCTTAAAGAAACAAATTTGGGAAAAAAAATTAGATCCCTCATCTGATCTTCATTAACTCATTATTCATTGAGGACAAGCTAAATAAAAATATAGTGCTTTTCTTAGCATTTAAAGATTAATGTACCTGGAGTTATGAAGAAATGTCCAGATTATCTCAAGATATTATACTTCATAAACTTGAGATACAACCATATGTGGTTCTCATAAAATAAATGGCCTTATGTATGCGACTTGAAATTGTATTGCAAGTCATCGTTGAAGTCAAGAAACTTATAGAGACTGAATTATTAGGGAAAAAATTATCTGACCAGGTTAGCCAACATTGTTCAAATAAAGAAAAAGAGAGGTCAAATTTATGTCTACAATGACTTTATAGATCTAAATAAAACATCTCATAAGGATTAAATTCTACTTCATATACTGAAACTCATGATATATATTGGTTCACTGCATGCAATATTTTTCTTTATGAATTGTTCGACCAGGTATATTCTAATAAAGATGGCTTCTAAAGATGAGAATTTTATAATTTTTAGAATACCAGTAGGAGTTTATTATAATGAAATATGTCTTTTGGACTAAAGAATGCCGGTGCAACATATAACTGGGTAATGATGACAAATTTTAATGAACCAATCCACCAACAAGTGGAGTGTTATGTTGATGATTTAGCCATTAAAAGTCTTAAAAAGTTGATCATTTATATGATCTTAGAATTACTATCCAAATAATATAACAATATAATTTTAAAATGAATCCTCTGAACCGTGCCTTTGACATTACTTCAGGGAAGTTTGTTGGTTTAGCGGTTCGACACTGCGATATATAAATTGATTCCCTAAAAATTAAAGTAATATTGGAGATGCCACCACCCAAATTTCTCACTTAATTGATATCCTTTCATTCTCGACTAGCATATATGAGAATCCTTATTTCAAATTTATTAGGCATTTCTTAATTGTTTGTTGCTCCATGTAAGAAAGACAATTTTTCCAATATAGACGATGATTGTTAGTATCTTTAACTATTCAACTAAAAATAATTCTCATAAATATGAATTAAATTTAATTGAATTAAAAGAATATCATTAGTACATTTCTAATAGTAATTCTTATATTTTTAATTTTTAAGTTGATCCTATTAGTATAGAGATCAGATTTCTAATTTAGATGATCCTAGGGATGAAAATTTAAATATAAGTAATGATAAAGTAAATGAACAAGTGACTTCTTCCCTAGAAGAGGTAGTTCAAGTAAATCTTTCTAGTGATCAAATTCCACCACAATAGATTCTGATAGTGATAAAGGAAAATAAGTCATTGATAATCCTAAAAATTTAATACAATCTCAACCAGATTAAGATATAGCTAACTTAGACATTCCAAAAGTAGAATATAACGTCTTTGCTCATATCAAAAAATTATATGCAAAATTAAGTAGTTATGAGACTCTAGTCTTATCTAAAGAAATAAGAAAGGCTTTGATTATATCTATACTCAACCCAAACATCTTTATGACTCAGTTAGCATCAATGCATCTAAAGATGCTTTAAATATTATGTCAATTAGTAACATTTTAAGATGAAGAAATGTTATTGGGAACCACTTAACACAATCATCCATTGTATATTTCTGTAAATATAGATAACTCGAAGATGTTGTATGTCCTTATTGACCTAGGTACATCAATCTACGTGATGACTCTTAAAACCCTTGTCTGCTTAAAAGTATAAACTCGTAAATTCAGCTCTGATAAAATGATGCTGCAAGGATTCAATGAAAAAGGTGAGAGGGCTTTGGGTTTTATAAACTTATAGTTTGATATTAATGGCCTTAAATTTGAAACATAATTTTATATAATACATTCGGAGGGTTCATTTAAAGCTCCCCCATGGGTAGACCTAGCTTCATGAATATAGAATGGTGTCTTCCTCCCTATGTTAGTGTATTAAATATTCATGTGAGGGTAATGAGCATTGTATTAAAGGTGACATGCAACAATTGTTTAATAATGAAGTTGATATATATTAAGATGTAAACTTTTATCTTCCCAACAAGCAAATAATCTTCTCTAGAAATTATAAACTTGGTGTAAATAAAGAAAAAAAAGTTAAAAATGTGGAAATAAAGATAGAAGAAAAAAAAAAAGAAATGCATTATGGCCTTGAACATAATGTTTGTTGTTCACCTTTCCCTTCCCTCACAAAGTGGTAGTAGAATGACACAATGATCTGGAGGGAGTGGTTGAGGATGGAAAAATGAGAAATATAGAAATGAAGAAAGATAAGGTATATCAATAAAATTTCCTATAGCACATATTTATTTGGATTCTATAGTTGGAAGAAGAATCATATGTGTTTAAAACAATAAACACATTGTAGCACATACAATTATTATAAAATAGCCAAAGTATACAATTTTTAAAGAAGTAGACAATGGCAAGCATATGATCCAAGCAATGATATGGTCCAAGTTTTTAAGAAAAAGAACATAGAAATATTTATCATAGAATGATTAAAGTCTCAAAAAGTCGATCATTTATATGATATGAGAATTATTATCCAAATAATATAATATTATAATTTGAAAATGAATCATCTAAAGTGTACCTTCGACATTACTTAAAGAGAGTTTGTTGGTTTCGTGGTTCGATATTGTTGAATAGAAATTGATTCCCTCTAAAATTAAAGTAATCTTGGATATGCTTCCACCCAAAAGTCTCACTTAATTGCTATCCTTTCAAGCTCGACTAGCATATCTGAGAAGCTTTATTTCAAATATATTAGGCATTTTTAACCGTTTGGTGCTTTATGAAAGAAAGACATTTTTTCTATTAAGATGACGATTGTTAGAAAGCTTCTGACAGTATTAAAGAATAGTTGATGCAGCCTCCAGTATTATCTACTCATATCCTAGGGAAGTCGTTATAAGTGATTCTCTTAGGTGCTTGTTAGCTCAAGTTTATGAATAATTGTTAGCTCATGTTAATGAGTAAGGTGCATAGAATGCACCTTTTTACTTGAGTAAAAGATTCTTAACCAACGGACATGAACTCTCCTTCTATTGAGAAGCATTATTTAGTTTTGATTTTCACAGATTAAAATTTGAGACATTATATGCTTTCTCATAAAGTATACTTAATATCTAGTATAAATTTGTAGTAACATTTAATAGTTGAGTGATATTTTCAAGAAGATTAGCTTAATCATCAATGATTCTGCTATAGTTTAATATAACGTTTAATCCTCTACATGCTATAAAAGGATAGGTAGTGATAGATTTCCTAAAATCACATCGAATTCGAACTACTATCCCAGATATAATTGGTGTATTTATTCAGTTATGATGTAAATATATAAGCAAAATTTTCTTTTACTGTATTATGAAAAATATTGTAAAAAAAGTATTAATTTAATCGATGAAATTACCACTAGTTTTAATCATTTTTCAACTGGCTGTATTTTCTTTTTCCCAGTTCTTCTTCATTTTATATTCTTCGTCCTTTACTGGAAGCCTGGAACTTTCTTTCATCGCCATCAAGAGCTGTGCTATCTACCAACTCTTAAAAACCCCAAAATCTCCTTCGAGCATCGACGGCGTCACCCACTCTTCTTCCTCCTTCAACCATCTCCCTGATCCTGAACCTAATTTCAATCTATTCGTAGCCCTTTCTCGTCTTGAAGAGATGCCTAAAACGCTTTTATCAACTCCGTCTCTATTTCTCATCCTCTTATCCGTCATCATCTCTTCACTCCCTACGTTTTCATCCACCCCAAGCCTCGGCCTCGACGCCTTCCTTTCCGACCAGTACCGCCGCGACCCTCTCGCCGGCAACGATTCCTTTCCTTTCCTCCCAACATCCCTCAAGAAATCCCTGTCTCTATCCACCCCTTCTTCTAATCATAAATCCCTAATCTCCCAGCTCCTCTCCTTCCAGATATCAATCCCTGTCTACGTCAAGCTTGTCGGACCCTTCTCGGCCGCCGCTTCTAACCTGCTCCAATACTTCGCCTCCGCTGCTCTATCCTCCGCCCAATTCCATGTCATCGGCTCCAATCCCCACCACCTAGTAGTCTCTCACTTCCTGCACCTAGAAGCTTCGTTCTCCCCTCTGGGCTCTGAGATCTCCGCCACCATCCGTTCGCACATCGATTCCTCAACGGTTCCGTTCCACCGCTCCATCCTCCTCCCTGTACCGCACTCTGTTGTGGACCGCATTGTCTGCGATGATTTCGAGAAGGAGTCGTCTAACTCGGCCCCGGGTTTCTACATATATCTGTTGAATCTCGATCAGCAATCAAAGCGATACGCTTACTCCTACGACGCCAAGGATTCTTCTCTGGCGTTCTCCAAGTGCCTTGGGACGATCTGGACAGGGAAGGAACGATACATGTGGATAGACCTTGCAGCCGGGCCAGTGGACTATGGCCCAGCGCTCTCCGGCGAAGGCTTACTCCCACGAGGTGAGTTTCATCCACTGGCCTCCCTTCATAAGAGTCCAAGACCGGAAAAAGCCTTGCTCGCGGACCTGGCCTCGCTGGTGCTTAGTGCTTACCAAACCCTTTTGGTTCCCTCTTTAAGAATCCCCCTCTTCTTGGAGTCCATACTTCTAATCCAATTCATTCGAATCCATGGATCTGATGATCAAGATCTAGCCGGTCTTGACTGGGCTTTCATTGAGCAAACGCTTCGGGAGAGTGATTTATCATTCAAGGAACAAACTTTGCTGTTCAAGTCATATAGTGTCAAGTACTCAGAATGCCATATCTGTTCGTTTTCAATTGCCAAATCAATGAACTCGTACACATCAAGATTCCTTTTTGATAATTATACCTTGATTGTGAGTGAGTATTTGGACTCAAAACAACTGAGTAAGCTGCTTAGAGGATCATTGACTGAGATTCATAGATCGGCAGGGATAACCGATGATGTATATGGGAAGGTTCTCCCTGTGTTTGTCTTTGATTTGGATTATGACAAGATCATCTTTCTTGACCGATTCCACCAAGCTGTTGCTTTTAAGGATATGGTCATTGCTGTGAGGAGTAGGAATACTCAGACGGTTAGTGAGTATAGCTGTAATGGAAGGCATGTGATCACTAATACGCGTAATTTGAATCGCGCTATTGTTGGTTCAGTTCTTCAGAGTATGTGGGGAGTTACACCAACTCATCTTACATGGAGCCAAGAGCATAATAGTACAATGGTTGACTACACTTGGAGTGTTGGACAGACTCCATTTGGGCCATTCTCAGAGTTATCCTCACTGTCATTCGTTCAGAAGGATGCAGCTAAAAGAAATGTTCTCCTTATTAGTTTGAATTATACAATTACGAGTGCCATTGATTTGTTGGAATCAATGGCAGCACATGGAGGTTACAGGAAACTTCTTAAGAATAGCAGGTATGTGGAATTTGTCCAGAGGTGGAATTTGCTCAAATATAAGCTGGAAAAGATTATTACTGCAATGTCACAGCTGGACTATGACAAGGCTATTTATTTCCTGAGGTCTTCTGATCTTGACCTTTATGCCTTGTATACTGTAATTTACCAGGCAACACAAGAGCTTGAGGCCTCACTGGTTTGTTTCAAAGATCCATCATTTCCATGGGTTTCTGCTTTTGTTGCTGCCGGAATTTTGTTTGGATTATTATATGTTTATGCAAAGAGAGAGAAGCTTTTTAGGAGCAAGAGAAAACAATTCTAGTCTTTGATGTTTGTCTTAATTCAGGAGCATCTAGTTGGGCAGTATGGCTTCCTGAAATAGATGTCATTTGAAGAGTTATCCTTTAGGATGCGAATGAAAAAAAAAAAGGTTCAAATTCTTGCGTGGGATCCTTGTCTGCTGGCTCGGTTTCATGCTAGGAGCGTATAGTACTTAAGAAATAATTGATTATGTTATATTTCTATAAGATTGTAAATGAAATGAGTTGAGCTGAGTCAAATTGAGTATCGGCCTAATTAAGTTACGCTACTTTTTTTTTTTTTTTTAGTTCGAATTTGAGCATTTTTTGCTGCGCTTGATTTTGTCCGTTCAAAGATTATTAAGCTTAACCTTGGCTTAATTGCTCTAGCTTGTTTGAAAAGTATGATGAGCTTGATTGGAGAAATAATTAAAAATGTTCGGTTAAAAATATTTTGTATTAAAAAATTAAGCCTTGAGCAGGTGAGCTAGCGCGCCAGTTTTATTGTTCTGGATTAAAGACAGTTAAAAAGTAGTGGTCAATTGAGAAAAAAACAGAGAAAAACTAACAAGACTAAAGAGAGAAAAAGAACTAACAAATGAGCCTAAGCAAACCAGGAAGTAAACTCCTTAGAGAAGAAGAGGAGAACTAGAAAAAACTAGAAAGTCTAGTCTAATAAACAAAAGAAAAACAATTAGGCCTCAAAAAGCACTACTAAGATCAGGCCTAAGGACAAAAGATTGCCTACAATGCCAAACACTAGAGGAAACAACCAACCAAATAGGAACAAGAACCCAGAGAACAACAAGAAGAAGCAGCTCAACCATCGGAACAAAAGATCCCAAGCTCGAAGCCAAGCTACTTGCCAGCCTTCAACTATCCCAACAGTGTCCACAACTTCAACCTTCCATCGGAACCAAAGAATCAAAGCCTGATGCTAAGCAACTTGCCAACCTTCAACTATCCAATTAGTGTCAATAACTTCAACTACCCAATAGATTGAGCAAGCAACCACCAGCAAACCGTCTAGTCATAATACATCAGAGAGCAGCAACAGAACAAACATCTAAAACAGGAAAAGAGAACAAAAATCTAATAGAGAGCCAAAACAAATAAGACATTAAACTTCTTAGAGAGGAAGAGGAGGAAAGATAGCCCACAAAGCCAAACCCAAAAGCAAACAACCAACCAAAAAGAAATGAAAATTCAGAGAAGAACAAGAATAAGCAACCCAACCATCTGAACCAAAGATCCAAAGACAAAAGCCAAGTTACAAGCCATACCTACAACCATATTTCCAGAGCAAGTATCTACCAGAAAGCACCCACCAACAATCAAAAAGAGAACAACCAACCAAAAGACCCACCAGAAACAAAAAATCAGATAAAAAAGAGAGCTAGAAACGACAAAAACACCCCCAACCAAGACTCAGGAAAATGAGACCTTCAAAAGAACCAAAAAACTCCCTTACTTGTTAGACTCGACCTTCCCAGAACATGGTTGCTAAACCAGCCCTCCAAAGGGGGAAAAGAAGGAATCCTAAACATTATAGTCAAAAACAAAAACCAAATCAAAACCCACAAAAGAAACATAAAGAATAACTGGGAACACATAAAGCCAAATCAAAAATTCAAATGCTCAATTTTATAAAAGGACGCCCAATTGGTCACTTTGGCTCTGACATCAATCTTAATACTCTTAAAAGCAATACTAGAGAAACAAAATTTATTACCAAAATTTATGCATTTCCTTTCTTTCTAGATGCAATAGACAGAACAAAAAATATAGAGTAGAAATAAATTTTTTGCATCAGCAAACAAATCTGAAGTCCAAATATAATCCCGAATTTGAACTAAATTTTGTCTAAATAAAAAATATCTTAACCCACAAACCACTTTAGAAATAATACTAAAAGAAAAATCATATTCAAAAAATAAATAATTATGACTTTTTTTAGCTTTAGAATGAAGGATACAGTTTAAAGGAACATTCAAATTCTTTTTAGCCAAAAAATCTGTAGTTTTCAAACCCTTTAAAATGGCCATCCAAACAAAGCAAGAGAATCTCATAGCATATCTTTTATGTCAAATATAAGAGTACCACTCAACTTTATTTAGATTATTATAAAAAAGCATTATAGAACATCTTAAATGAAAGATACATCACTCAATCCTAAAAATTAATAGATCTATCATGATTCTTAATAGAAGTACCCAAAACAGCCATAACAACATTGTTTGGAACAAAATCTGGAACCTGCCAACTACCATTAGAAATTCAATCTTCAACATATAAATTGACCAAAGTGCCCGAATTATTCAAATATAACTCATGAGAAGCTTAACCAGCTAATCAAGGATCCCAATACAAATATAAAGGACAATTGAAGGATATATTAAAAGAAATATTCCCCCAAATATCTCTAGCAATAGTACACAGCTCTTTCTAAAAATTAGAATCCTTTTGAGAACAGGGTTTCCAAAAGGATTAGTATTTGTTTTCGAACCAAGAATCTAAAAGGCTCTTGCCATTAATAATATGCCAAATAAGAGAGTAGTTGTAATCAAAATAAAGGGTGGTAGGATATGGCATACCAATCTCCCCCATCTTTTTAGATTTGCAAACCACTTTCCAAGTGGTGTATGGAACACAAGACCTGCAACAAAGCAAGAAGAATAGAGAAAATAGAGAAGCAGCAGGAAGAGGAAAGAAGAAGAAACGAGAGTTAGAAAGGGAAAATAATACAGTAAAGTGTATATTTCATTCTACCTCTTGCTACAGCTCCAATACTAGTATTATACTGTAAAGAATAGTAATAATAACACTAAGCAATAGCTTTGTAAAAGTAGAAAAGTAATGCTGACTAATAACTGAAAAGGCATAGTGGAGTATGTAGTTTGTTAGGGAGCAGGGAGCTGGTATTCCCCCGGTGTAGCCTATCCCGTGTCCTGTGCTACATCAGGCTTCCCGGCTGTAGAAAATTCCTTGTCACAAGGAATGGAGCGAACCTGACCGGAATCTGGAGTTGTATAGGCAAAAATGTCTGAAACATTGAAAGTGGAAGGAGTCAGGAATTGTGGAGGGAGTTCCACAACATAAGCATTATCATTAATTCGTCGCAATATCGGAAAAGGACCGAGTTTGCGTGGACTCAACTTCGAATTTGTGCCGGGCGGTATTCTCTCCTTACGGAGACGAACCATAACTAAATCGCCTGGGTTGAACAATTTCAGACGGCGTTTGGAATCGGCAGACTGCTTGTAACTGGCATTCGCAGACTCCAATTTGGCTCTAACTTCTGTTAGCAACTTAGTGTAGTCTTCAGACGTTTTGGCAGCCATTTTGCTGCGGCATTGAGGTAACACTATTATGTCAACCACATGATTTGGTGTCTTGGTATAGACGATACTGAAAGGGAATAGGCCTGTAGATCGATTGGCCGTCGAGTTGTAAGCAAACTCGGCTTGTCCAACATAATCGTCCCATTGCTTGGGATGTTCGTGTGCTAGGCAACTTAACATACTACCTAGCGTTCGGTTAACCACCTCCGTTTGGCCATCGGATTGTGGGTGGTATGCGGAACTTAACTTTATTTCAGTGTGTAATCTCTTCCATAGCTCCCTCCAAAAATGGCTAACGAATTTAACGTCGCGGTCGGAGGTGATACTATGAGGTAATCCGTGCAAGCGAACGATCTCTTTGAAGAACAGAATGGCAACGTTCAAAGCATCGAAGGTCTTCTTGCAGGGAAGAAAATGGGCCATCTTCGAGAATCTATCAACAACGACCATAACGAAACCCGCTCCCCGTTTTGTTCGTGATAAGCCCAAGATAAAATCCATACTTAGATCTTCCCAAATGGATTGGGGAACCGGCAATGGCGTGTAGAGTCCTGTATTTTGGGCATTACCTTTATAGCTTTGACACACCGGACAGCGTTCCACAAAACGAGTTACGTCACAGCGTAAATGTGGCCAAAAAAATTGGTTCTGCATCTGTTCTAGTGTCTTTGTCTGCCCGACATGGTGCTGCGAGTCCTCCGCTGTGCAGTTCCTTAATAAGATACTCTCTCCAGGACGATTCTGGAACACATAACTGATTTCTTTTGAATAAGAAATCATGTCTAATGGAGTAATCGCCGGCGGGAGTGTGGGGTTCTTGCATTAATTTTGCCCAAGGTTCAACGAAGTCTTGATCTTCAGCGTATAGCTCATGCAATGATTGATTTCCCTGCATATCCATCTGTAGTTGAGTAAGAAGCATGGTGCGACGACTGAGAGCATCGGCCACTCGATTTTGAGCTCCAGATTTATGTCGTAGTTCAAAGCTGAATCTTTGCAGAAATGTCGTCCAGCGAGCATGCATCTTATTTACGGTTTTCTGACTATTAATGAACTGAACGGCATGATTGTCAGTGCTCAAGACAAAGTCTTGATGTAAGAGGTAGTGCTCCCATTGTTTTAAAGCACGGACGACGTCATACAATTCTTGCTCGTATGCAGACCAGTTTTGGCGAGGCAGACTCAGCTTCTCACTAAAGAATTATATCAGGCATTCTTCTTGAGAGAGCACTGCTCCAATGCCTATAGATGAGGCGTCGGTGTCTACCTGGAACGGCTTGTTGAAGTCAGGCACCGCCAGAACAGGGGCGGAACATAACGCCTCCTTGAGAGTTTCGAAGCTTCTCTGTTGTGCCGAAGACCATTGGAATGTTTTATTTTTGAGACAATCTGTGATTGGCACCACCATAATGCTGAATCCCCGTATAAATCGGCGATAGAAGTTTGCCAAACCAATGAAACTTCGCACCTCAGTAGTTGAACTTGGAGTAGGCCAGTGAGTTATGGCTTCTACCTTTTGTGGATGCATGTGAATGCCTTAGCTGGAAATGATAAAACCCAGGAAATGCACCTCTCCTGTGGAAAACTCACATTTAGGAAGATTAAGATATAACTTATGAGTTCTCAAAATTTCAAAACAGAAGTTAGATGTTGTAAATGGTCTTGCATCAAGGAGCTAAACACAAGGATGTCATCAAAATAGACAACACAGTACCTTCCCAAAGCCGGTCGGAGTATTTCATTCATCAACCTCATGAACGTTACTGGTGCGTTACATAGACCAAAAGGCATGACGCGCCATTCGAACAAACTGTCTCGCGTCTTGAATGCCGTTTTCCACTCGTCCCCCGGTCGGATTCGAATTTGATGGTAGCCGCTTCGAAGGTCGAGTTTAGAGAAAATGGCTTCCCCCGCAAGCTTGTCTAGCATGTCCTCCAGACGAGGCACCGGGAAACGGTATTTTACCGTTATCTTATTGATAGACCGGCTATCAATGCATAGTCGCCAACTCCCATCTTTCTTAGGTACCAGAAGAGATGGTATTGCGCAGGGGCTTAAGCTGTGCTGGATCAACTTCTTCTGTAGCAATTCATCAATAATGCTTCGTAAAGCCGCATATTCTTGTGGACTCATTTTGTAGTGCGGCAGATTAGGAAGTGTCGCACCCGGTTGTAGATCAATCTGATGCTGTAGATTTCGTAGGGGCGGAAGGGAGTCCGGTAATTCAGCGGGCCATACATCGGTAAATTGTTGTAGTAGTTCTTGGACATAAGCTAGAATGCTGGGCGGTGCCCGTGTGGGCTCTGTGGTTGCGGCAACAAGTGCAAACATAGCTGAATTTTCCTGCCAAGAGTGAATAAGGCTCGCTCCCGATACTATGTACATAGAAGCTGCATCCACACTACTATTATCAGAAGTACTAGGTACTTGTGGCATCAAAGTAATATTGCGATTCTTCCACTCGAAGGAGTAGGTGTTCTTTCTCCCGTCATGGGTAGCCCCTATGTCGAACTGCCACGGCCGCCCCAGAATAACGTGGCAAATGTCCATCTCGAGGACGTCACACAATACATCGCAGACATAATTTTTTCCAATGGAGAAAGTGACCCTGCACATTTCACTCACAAGTATTTCGATTCCTCTTTTGACCCGGCTTATCTTAACAGATGAGGGTTCTTTGTCGTCTTCAACTGCAGCTTTTGCACTACGGTTCGTGACACAATGTTTTCAGTGCAACCACTGTCAATCAGCATGTTGCAGACCTTCCCGCTAATGGTACAACGTGTTCGGAATATGGCGTGGCGCTGAGAATTAGTGTTCTGCTTTGGTGCTAACAGAAGTTTCTCCAGTACACACGCAACTGCTTCCCCTTCGTCTGCTTGGAGGTATTCATGATCCTGCTCATTTGCGGCTTCACCCGAAGGTTGATCTGTTTCGTCATCCGGTTCTCCGTCAATCAACTGAAGTTGTTGGAGATTCGGGCACTCGTTTGATTTGTGACCGGGTTGGAAACAACGGTAACATTTGAGCGTTGTCGGTTTGGTGTAGGGGTTGGTATCCTTGGGTGCAATTCTAGGACGGACGAACGGTTTTGGTTCTGCTCCCAGGATTCCAGCTCCACTTGAGGATGAGGATAGTGGTTTGATCGAATTGGCTGTCGGTTGCGGCGTCACGGTCTCAGCATGGAATCGGCGGGAAAAGCTGCTCTTTGGGTGTCTACTAAGCTGTAGTTCAATTATCAGAGCATAGTTTATGGCTTGCGACAGCGACCAAATCGTATTTAACCAAAGTTTATCCTGAATGATTTCATTCAGTCCTCCAACGTAACGTGCTACGAGTTGATTTTCTGTCTCATTCAGATTGTTTCGCTCACTCAGCCTATAGAATTCTTCAGTGTATTCATTCACTGTTCTATTGCCCTGCACGCAATGTTAGTATTGGAGGTATAGCATTTGCTCGAAATCAGTGGGCAGGAAGTGCCCTCGCAGCAATCTCTTCATTCGGTACCAGCTTGTGATCGGACCTCTGCCTTCTCGTTGACGTGTCTGCAACAATTGCATCCACCAGGCTCCAGCTCCGGCCTTCAAACGGCAAGCAACATATTTCACTTGTTTCTCGGGAGCGATTTCCATGTAATCAAAAAAGGATTCAACAGCACGTTCCCAATCTAGATAATCTTCGATGTGTAAGCGGCCATCGAAGAAGGGAATATCCAACTTAATTCGGAATTCTCCGTGCTGTCGGTGTTGATTTGGTATTCGCCTCGGTCGATCGTAATACGCTGGAAGCTCTTCTTCCGCTGAATCGAAAACCTCCTTTGGATGTGGAATTTCGAAATCAAATTTCGAGTCCGAGGCTATAGGTCTGGTTGGAGGTGTATTTCGCTGGCGACGAATACGGGGTGCCGGTATGGTTGTCGTCGCACCCGGACGCACCATCGCTGGAACTGCTTGATTCGTCCTTAGGGATCGAATCTCATTGCGTATTTCAATGGAGAATCGGAAGAACTCAGTGGTGAGTGCCTCTAATTGCCGTGAAACACTAATCTGTGCCGTCTATAAAGCTTCTAGACTCCTGTCTTCGACTGAAATTGGTTGCTTGTTACCGTCCGCCATTGTAGCTCGTAGCCGAGCTCTGATACCACTTGGTGTATGGAACACAAGACCTGCAACAAAGCAAGAAGAATAGAGAAAATAGAGAAGCAGCAGGAAGATGAAAGAAGAAGAAACGAGAGTTAGAAAGGGAGAATAATACTGTAAAGTGTATATTTCATTCTACCTCTTGCTACAGCTCCAATACTAGTATTATACTGTAAAGGATAGTAATAATAACACTAAGCAATAGCTTTGTAAAAGTAGAAAAGTTGTAACATCAGGTTTGCTCATATCGTCCGGGCCGATCTGGGATCGTCCCGGGACGATCAGTTCAGATGTTGTTCCAGATTTTGTACAGAAGTTCCAGGAAAATTTTCCTGTAGGTATCGTCCCGGGACGATCAGTTCATGGCTAAAGTCCACCAACTGACAGGCCTCGCATCTAGCAACAAAATCTACTACATCCTTTTTCATTCCCGGCCACCAGAACAAACTTTTCATATCT
>NW_021319801.1:469985-478873 GCF_001605985.2 Dendrobium catenatum
ATTTCATATCTCCGTACATCTTGCCACTTCTCGGATGAACAGTGATAGCGCTGAATGAATGAGTCATACAGATTCTCTCTCCTCAGATCTCCAAACACAGGAATCCACAAAACTTTCTTGCAGAAGATAGTACCAGAATTAGAAATTCGGATTCAGGCTTCTACCAGATTCAATCTGCGCAATCAACGTCGAATACTTAGAATCTAACTTCTGAGCTTCCTGAATCCTTTCTTCCAAAGAAGACTGAATACTCAACTGTGTCAAAACTCCAGAGTCCAATCCACTGGAGGAAATCACCTCAATTGCAAACGTCCATATCTCGAATCAGGAAAATCATCAGAAGTGAGCTGAATACCTAATAATCCAGAAGATTTCCTGCTCAGAGCATCCGCTACCATATTACCTTACCAGGCTGATACTGAATTGTCAGATCATAAGTCCTTGATCAACTCAAGCCCACTTCTTTTCCTCAAATCAGATCCTTCTAGTGAAAATGTACTTCAAACTCTTGTGATCCGTGAAGATCTCACATCTGACGCCATACATGATAGTGACGCCAAATCTTCAAACAAACACAACTGCACTAATTCCAAATCATGTTTCGGGTAATTCTTCTCATGTGGTTTAACTGTCTCAAGCATAAACAATACCCTTCCATGCTGATTGCAGCACACAAACCCAAACCTTTTCAGTGAAGCATCACTAAAACACCTGAAACCCTTCCGTACCTGACGAAGTAGCTAACACTGGAGCTGAAGTCAGACAATCCTTCAATCTCTGAAAACTAGCCTCACACTCGAGTGTCCAAAGCAAAAGCTACTGACTTTCCTGAGTCAGTCTCGTTCAAGGCGTAGCAATCTGAGAAGAAATCCTTTCACAAACTTCCTGTAATATCCAAGCCAATGCCTAACAACTACGTACCTCAAATACTGTAGTAGGCTTGGCCAACCCGCAACAGCCTGAATCTTTGGGGATCAACAGAAATGCTTCACTCTACACACATGCCCCAGAAATTTGAAATTCTCTTCAGCCAGAATTCACACCTTAGGAGGAACTTAGCATACAACTGATGTCGTCTCAGGTCTCCAACACAATGCTCAAATGTCTGGCTATGATCATCCTTCGAGAAGCTAAATACACCAGAATATCGTCGATAAAGATCGACACAAACTGATCTCAGGATACTCTCTTGAAACTCTTTGTTCATCAAATCCAAAAAAATAGTAGGTGCATTGGTTACCCCAAAAGGCTACCAGAACTCGTGTGTCCGTACCGATACTTAAAAAGCTGTCTTCGAACACATCAGCTCCATTCACCTTCACCTAATAAACCAGATCTCAAATAATCTTCGAAACATAAAGAACCAGAAGCTGGTCAAACAAGTCATCAATCCGTGGCAAAGGGATACTTGTTTCATTTGATTGTGACTTATTCAAATCCTATGTAGTCAACACACATACGGATGTTCTCGTCCTTCTTCTTCACAAACAAAACAGGTGCTCCTCAAGGAGAAACCCTAGGACGAACAAATTCCTATATCAACACCAACTCCTGAAGCTGAACTTTCAACTCATAAAGTTCTTTAGCTGCCATCCTGTACGGAGCTTTTGCTTCGGAGAGCTGTACCCGAAAAAACATTCGATAGAGAATCCACAATCTCTATCCGGAGGTTGTTGAGTCTAGTAATTAGGTTGTTAAGCCTAAGTGAATGTCCCAAGGCTACCAAGAGGGGGGTGAATTGGTAGTTTTAAAAAAACAAAGTTAAAATTTTAAGACCCCTTTAAAAATTATTGAACCGAAATTAAAATCTCTTTTAAATTTTGTAGAAAAAGGTTTTTAACCACAGAGTTTTTAAAACTGAAATAGAAAGTGCGGAACGTAAAAACAGTAAAGTAAATGACACCAGATTTATAGTGGTTCGGTCTATAACCAGACCTACATTCACTCCCCAGAGGCACCTCTGAGTATTGCACTAATACCAATAGTGACTCTCCTTTTGCACCCACAGCAAGGGGAGAAGCCTTTACAACACACTCTTCACCACTCCCCGGTTGCGGCAGAGAACCGTCCGTCCTTTTAACATACCCAGTGTTGCAGAAACCGTCCGCCTTCACACTATCCCCAGTGTGGGCAGAGAAACCCTTCGTCCTTTAACACTCTCCTAGTGTGGGCAAAGAAACCCTTCTCCTTTAAAACATCTCCTAGTGTGGCAGAGTAACCCTTCCGTCCTTTGCCACACTTTCCAGTAGTGGGCAGAGAACCCTTCGTCCTTTAACACTCTCCTAATGGGCAGGAGAACCCTTCCGTCCTTTACACCTCCTAGATGTGGGCAGGAGAACCCTTCGCTGCTTCACACTCTCCAAATGTTGTCGCGCAGAGAACCGATCTCCTTGACAGATCTTCTCACAAGAATTTAGAAGGAAGAAAGAAAAGAGTGAAGAATCCCAATGTCACAAGTTAGAGACTCTTACCTTTGAAATCAAGTGAAAGCCTTCTCGCTTCAGTGGTAGGAATCCTCCCTTGAATGCTCTCGTCAACTCTCTCCTTTGGTTATTCTCTCAAGGCACGAAGATCAAATGACAAAAAGATTGGGGTGGCAGTCTAATTTGGACTATTATACAAAAGACAGAAAAAACCGCCCAAAAAACTGCAAGTATTCAATTACTGTAGCAGTGGATCGCTCCTGTACGATCTGCTTGAGATCGATCGCTGGACGATTTACTTAAACGATTACAAATACCCTATTTGTAATATGGTACGAAATGTCTTCGTACAGCTGATCGTCCTGTACAACTAGGTTCGTCCAGTGTACGAACGGTTTATACAAGGTCGATCTAGAAACTGCGAAAACTGTCCTGAAGTCGGTTAATCGTTTGGACGAAATTGATTCGTCTGGACGAAATTTTTAAGAGGACTGATCGTCCTGTACATAATGTATTTTCAGTCTGGACGAAAAAGTTCGCCGAGGACTGATCGTCCTGGATGATAATTTATTTCCGTTTGGACGAAAATTTCAGAGACCCAATCGTCCTGGACGATACATTAATTTCGTCATGGGACGTAAAATTTTTACAGAGAACCTATCGCTTGGACGTAATTATATTTCGTCTGGACGATAATTTATTTCGTCTGGACGAAAATTTTCCAGAGATCCAATCGTACTGGACGATAATTTTTTCGTCCTTTGGAACGGAAGTAGAACTTAGAAAAATTTTTCAAGCAGTTCCTATTCGTTTCCATATGCTCTATAGGAGATAGCTGTCTGAATCGTTTAGTACGGAACTGAAGATCGTCCTGTACGATCAGTATAAATTCTACATGATCTCCTTAATGTGTGATATTTTTATTTTCTCAACTACAATCACTCCCTTTCAACTTGATTTCTAAGAAAAGTGCAAGCTTCAAATTTTACAAAGTATCTCATAGCTGAATTTAATTTGAAGTCTTCGTAGTCTGGAGTTCGTTTTTCCTGATTGTCAGTACACACAAGAGCAATACAATTTTCACAAAATTGTTAGGAGATAACTACACATTTGAAACAATAATGTTTGAAATGCATCAAAACTTATAAGTTGCAAAAATGAAAAGCATGCTAAATAGCAACTATCTTAAACAGAGGTAAACCAACCAACTCCTCGGAAATACATCACAAACTCTCGTACCACTGGGATATCAGAAACATAACCAACATCCGGTTCATATCCCGTACCGGAAGCCAAAAGGTATGGGACAACCCTTCTTCCACATTCTTCTTCACTTTCAATACGAAATCAGGACAGAGAGAACACCCTCAGTAAGCCTTAGAAATACACATCTCTCTCCTGACATAAGCAAACTTACTTGCTTCTCAAATAGTAATCGATGGGCCTTCATACAGACTCAGGCCAATCATGCCGCAAATCACGTCATACAAGAAATCAGCAACAGAATCAAACTGGATTTCCACTTCTTGCAGCAATCTCAAGCTCAGCAAAACAAACTTCCAAGCAATCAAGATTTACTTCCAGCCTGGCAAAATCCAGAAAGAAGAAACCGAAGCAAACCGAGATCCAGATGCAAAAGCCATCAAAACTAACGCGTCGGCGAAAAATGAAGTGACTGGCTCCGGAATCAAGACAGAAAAACACGCAACAGGGCTGATCAGAAGTATAATCGTATTCTGTCACCACATCCGAGACATCTCGACGCCTCCTGCTGACTCAGACTGTACTACGTCATGGCTGAACTGGAGCTGGAGCTGAAGCAACAGAGCTATAGGTTCCCTCTTGAACAGTAGGGTGGTCTCCGTGGTGCAGAACCTCGAAACCACCACCTCTACCAAAAATCCCTCATGTCACAGCGGCATGGAGGAACAGTCTCTCGTGTCTTCCCTGCTGAACTGGCAGATCTAACAAGCTCTCGGATAGAAATCAGATCGTCGATTCAAGATCCAGGACCTGTGGACACTCTGCAATCGCGATGTCCTGGGCTACCACGATCTGGAAGCAATGGACCAGCTCCTGTAGCACTGGCCAAAATATCGTCGTCCAAACTCTGGCACACAGGTGGCCACACTAACAGATCCAGAACTGGTCCGTACTCGGTCGTGTAGCAGTACCACAAATTCCTATTTCCACCCTCCTAGAGTCTCCAGAACGAACAAACCTTCCTCTGCCAGAGGAACTGCTACTCGCAATCACCCCCAAGATCTCATTCCTACCCGTAGTTCCACTACGCTGAGTAGCCATAACAAAATTAAAGATCTGTTCTCTATCTAGACGAGCTCTCTCCACAAGCTCAGAGAAATCAGAAATGTTGAAAGGTACCAGAGTGCAGCCCTCAGACTTCTTAGTAGTCCCCTCAGAAATCGGTAGCATTCTCAGCCAGAAGTACTCACTAGCTGTGGAGCATTTTCGGGCTAAGCAGTAAACTTACTGGCCTTGTACTAACATCACCGTTTTGCTCCCCGTGAACCAGCCTCAAGAAAACTCTCTGCTCTGCTGCACGGCAAGATGGGGGAAACAAACCAGCTCGGAATACCTCACGCGAAATTTCCTTCCAAGTATATCAGGGAGTTCATCTGCTGAAACAATCTTAAAAAAAAAAAAAAAAAACTAAAATATTAGTTATTGTATTTATATTAATAAATCTTTATCTTTTATGCATATGTCCAAATAAATTGTCCTCATAATATGAATATCTGATACTTCAGTTCAAAGCATATAATCATTACCCTTATAAGTAATTATGCAAAATAAATCCATTTACACTTTCTTAAACCTTATAGTGTATTTTTCCCACGCAATGAAATGTGAAATTCATGTTGCTTGCCACGTTAAACTGTATGTAGCCATTTATCTTTTATGCATATGTCCAAATAAATTGTCCTCATAATATGAATATCTGATACTTCAGTTCAAAGCATATAATCATTACCCTTATAAGTAATTATGCAAAATAAATCCATTTACACTTTCTTAAACCTTATAGTGTATTTTTCCCACGCAATGAAATGTGAAATTCATGTTGCTTGCCACGTTAAACTGTATGTAGCCATTTACACTCAAATTGCCAGATGTAATTCACAAGTTAAATTCATATGGCTTATAATGATTGCAAAATTCCAATACATGACATATTAAAGTTATGATAAATTGCTCAATATATTTTCTTTTTAATATCTCTTTAACAAAAAACAAAAAGAATGATTTCCTTACTTTCACCAATCAGTTGAGTTTTGCTTGTAACACGTCTCAATCCACGTTTTGAGTATAATGCCATGCAAACAGCCATATATAGCCCATTAAAATGTTTTTTTAATTAATCTAGCTATCCTCCGCATTAAAAAAAAAGAACTTTTATTTGGTCCGGTGAATGTACGTAGAGCTACGTTTGGCCGCAAGCACAAAACGAGAAATACCGAGGAAATACCGAGCAATACCAACAATAACGAGAAATACCATTATGTGGAGACAAAATACCGAGTAATTCCAAAAAATGCCGAGTTTTTTCAAGAAAAACTCGGTATTTTTGGGATTACTCGGTATTGCTCGGTATTACTCGGTATTGATCTTCACAGAGCGGTATTCCTCATTATTACCAAACAATATATAACAATACCGACCAAATACCGAGCTAAAACCGAGTAACAATCCTCTGACCGAACGTAAAGCTACGTCCGGTCAGAGGACGTAATAAAAGTTCCTAAAAAACTCTGCTCTCACCGTTTGCATTTATCAAGTAGATCCCTATTCCATCGAGCTCTCATTGTCTCCTGTTTCTTTTCCTATTCTTCACACGAGCAAAGCCGAGCCTTCTCCAAATGTCTTCACGTCCCACAACTCCAACCAAACTCTACTTGCCTACACTCAATCACATTATTCCATCTCTTAACCCACTCGTCCAGCTAGCAAGCTAAACTCTACTTGCCTTTCCATCACCTGTTCTACTTCATCTCCACTCACACTACCAACTGCCCATATAATTTATACGACATTTTCTACTACTTTCCATACACTTCATTAACTGCTATAACTCTGCTATAATCAAACACTTTCTCTTTTCAATCTCTTTAACAGAGATCGTGTACCACCAAAATAACCCACCACCTTGCTTTCTCTCCATATATCTATTACAAAATAATAATAATCAGAAAACAAATATAATAATAAAAAATCAGAAAATAAACTTAATAAAAAATCTTCAGCCTCTTGCCGCAAATCTCTATCGTTGTCGTAACCTCGCTTGCTCGTCCAGGTATACCATTCATCAAACTCTAAAATCTCAAATCCCGTTCTCGACGCTTGCGGTGAGCCGGCGAACCTCCATACGCGCTCATGTAGCACGGTGGGAGAAAATCCGGTGCAACGCTCTCGACGAGGCGGGTAAACCTCGAAGTGCTCACGTAGCATGATAGGGATTGAAGAAGTACGGCCGCGGCGTCATCCGACACCTACTTCATGTAGCGTGAAAGGGAAGACCCAAACTCCTGAATTTTTTCTATTTTACTGCAAAATAGAACCACTATATCACGGTTAAGGTAAAAGCCCGTATGTCCTCCAATGGTTAAAAGCTCATTTAGTAATGAATCATTGGGTGCACTCAATAAGACACAAAACTTTCTTTTTACTAAGGTTGACTAAAATTTGTCTTCTTAAACAGGCATCCACCCCAAGTCTATAAGGTACCCTTGGATGAAGCAACCTATGGCTACTGATAAGAATCCTTCGGGTCAGGTAAGGTCAGCTACCTCCTCTGACTAATTAGACTAAGGACCACGATAGCCTGGGACGACATAACCATGGGATCTTAATCGGGTTCATCATCATCCCACCCACCATCCACTTTAAGTATAAAAATAATAAATTTATAAATAAAAAATTTCATATGCCGCTACTATATGCTAGGTATTTTATACCTATTTAATGACTAGCCTTAATCAAAAGTGTTATCTCGTTATGGGAGAGGTAATTAACCATAGGTGCTTGTGCCTATAAGAAACATAGAACCAGATTATAAAGTCCTCACAAAATGAGGGAAAAATCTTTAGGTAGTGCTGTATCCCAAAGTTAATCTTCCTTCTTAACACTTGACCCTAAACATCGTTAAAACTCTCCAACGCAGAGGAGGTCAGGGCCAAAATTTTTGAAGCCCACATATTTATAATGACTCTGCTAGGGATAGGTCTCTCTTTTTATCTTTGGCTAATCACATATAAGCTATAATAGTAAATTAAACATCATAAAGTACAATCTATAGTTGCTAAAAGAACATGCTTATCTTTTTTTTTTGTTATTTTATTTTATTAAGTCTCTGCATTTTGAAAGTGTGGGGTAATCTATCAAAACTTTGAATACTCATCCCCATCTTTCATTTGTGCTCAATGGATCTTCAAAATACTCATTTTATTATGAAGCATAGATATGGGGCAAACATCCTCCTAGCCAATGTTGTAATAAATACTAGAAATACTGGCGCCACCATCTAGTTTGGTGGGCTACAGTTTCTTGCAGCTACTGTAATGGAGTCGCCATTCCTATTAATGGCATGAAATCTGAAGGGTCCACTGGGAGGACCCATTATGTAGAGATCTCTACACATCGTACGCATCTGCTCGTGCTACAAACTCCAACTCTTTATTCACTCGATTGAAATGTCCACGTGAGTATTGAGCCCATCTATGTTTGCTAAGATGAAATGGCAAGGCAGATGTAGAGAATTACCTTGTTGAGAGAGCTTAATAAAGCCCCTAGAAGGCATTCCTCACCACCCCTTTTTACCTTCTATCATGCTATTTTGATAAGATCAGGTAATAGTTGGTCTACTCTACTACTTTACTTTAGTTCTTCTCTCGGCTCTGCCTTTGCTATAGGTAAGGCCAGGAAAGGACCCTAGTACTTACTCATCATTCGGTGACCTTTTATTTTACAACTTTACTTTTTGATTCTCACCTAGGCTCTGCCCTTATTATAGGGTAAGGCCGGGGGTGGACCCCACTACTTTTTTTTTTCACCTTTTTGTGATCTGTTGCTCTTCACTCTCTCCTAGGCTCTGCCCTTGATATAGGATAATGGTAGGAGAAGAGCTCCCTACTTTCTTTCACCTTTTTGGTACTCTTTTACTTGTGTGTCTTACTATACTTTGCTTGTCACATTTAGTCAACGCCAACATGAGCAGTTAACTAGTTTGTTCACCGCTCCTGTTAGGGGTCCGTTTGTTGACCCACTTTTTCCCCAGACTCTTAGGTCAAAGGGTTGACCTGGTCAAATTGACCAGGCCAGGCCCCAAGACCTCTCCCATTCAACTTCTTGGGCCAAACCAAATCTGTTGAGCCCTGACCCAGGCCTGGGTCAGGGATCATTATTATTTTTCAATTTTATTATTATTATTATTATTATTATTATTATTAT
>NW_021319801.1:479098-483893 GCF_001605985.2 Dendrobium catenatum
CGAATCCTTTGATCATGCACCGTTCGTTGGGCATTTGAAGGCCTTAATGATGTTTTAATTCGGCGATCTTGGACTCGTTGGATTCGTCTCGTCGAGCCGTTCGATTCGAGTATAAGATCGTCAAAATCGGAGACCGTTTGGTAACTCAAATTGCGGTTTGAACCTTCCGACAGTGCTTTGAGCCCTTGATTCGGACTTACTTGGGCTCGGATTGGGTTGATCTTGGTGTCGTTGGGTTTGTATTTCCGAGACGCTCAGTTTGACTGTAAGCTCGCTGAAATCGGAGTTCATATGCTCCTGAATTTAATTTTTGAAGTTTCCGAACTGATTTTGCCACGAGATTCGTGCCCAATCAAGATAATTTCATGATGACGTATCAATTTTAATAATCAGAATTTTTTTTATTCAATTTAAATTAGTAATTTTTTCCTTTTAAAGTTATTTTAATTAATTTAATTATTTAAATTCCTAATTACTTTTAAATTAAATTAGATTTAAATAATTTTATTTAATTAAGGTTATGTTAATTTCAGACACTTTAATAATTAATGTGTTTTAATTTAATAATTATTTTTAATGAATAAAGAATGATGATTTATAATGATTGTCTCTACATTGTTGAGATAAGACTAATGATGGCTAATTATAATCATGATTTCCTGCACTTAAAATTTATTGCATGTCATTTTTATCATGCTTGTAACCTGCTTGCAGCTCCCAGAATATTTTAGCATGTTCATTTCAGCGCTTGGTTCTGCAGCTACTGAACCAGTAATTTGTAAATACTGTATGGTGAACTAATATTGTTGCATTATTAGATAACTGCATATGAAAGCAAAGTTTTCCTGGTCTTCTTTTTTCTACTTGAATCTAAGATTGTTTATTTTGAATTTATGAATGTGCGGTGTGCAAAGTTTTTCCAAATTGGCAGATCTGCATGGAGTTTAATGTATGAGAATGACTCTTTTCTTCAATTATATGGCTCGTCCATTCAGTCAACGAAACTGCCCTTCACCAAAATGCTTTTAAATACTCTCCAAAAGAAGCAGGTAATTAAAGGACTCTCTTTCGAGGAGAAGATCATGCTGAGTTAGTTTTATTTTTTATTCTTTTTTAAGCTTGGAGGATATTTTTGGAGACAGAATCTCTTGTTTTACTTGCTGATTTATTTGTTGTTGGGACTTGGGAGGGTCTTTATGCAGATTTTTTATTTTGTTTTATTATGGAGTATACAATATCAATAATACTCATTCAAACTCTTTGCATTGAAAATCATTTTGTGTCGTGTGAAAGCAGTAATTAAAAAAGATAGTATCCGGTGTCATGTTTCGTGTGCCCAAATAAGTTCAGTACATTTTATAAATAATTTATTTTACAAAAGGAAAATAATCAAAATGATCCTTAATTCTTTATGAAGAGCCTAAATGATTCTCTAACTATATTAAATGATCATTTTGACATCTTTAATTTTTTAAAGGAAAACACAATAGTCTAATTATGAGATTATTTTGATTCTTCTTTAAAGAATTAAGGGGTCAAAATGATCATTTTATATAGTTGGGAATTATTTTGATCTTTCATAAAAAAAATCAAGAGATTATTTTGATCATTTTTTCTGTGAATAAGGTGTGTGATTGGAAATTTAGTTTATCTGTGAATGCAAGTTAATCTGATATTGTTCGGGGGTTGAATGTTTCTTATATTAAATGTCTTTTAGAACTTAATATTAATCCAATAAAAAAAATAATGTTAAGGGCAGTCCCCAACGGTAACTTGCTTTTTGGAATTCAAAATATATTTCATAAATTAACATTTATTTACCTGCTGCTGCTAATTTATTTAAACTGTGATTCATTATTACATTGTCATGGCAACCATAAGTTCCTGTGCAGCATGTTAAATAAATATAGCATAGACTACCGCCGGCCACTGCAACCACAAAACACACCCACCACTCACCTTAGGCCACCACCGTGCCACCCATCATCATTGTTGTCAGCCACCACTACCTTCAACCAATGACCACCATCACTATTTCTCATCGCCGCCACCATTTAAGACTTTATACTACATTCATTTAATAATCAAAATGATCCTTAATTCTTTATAAAGAGCAATATTCCCAACATATTCCAAGCATACTTGCATTAATCTAATTCCCAAACAAGTAATACCTAGGGGCTACCCGATTTCATATAAATAACATCCAAATGTGTATAACTCAACAGTTGCCGTCTACAAATATGAATGATTATAAAATGCTCCATATTGCACCCTAACTCCAACTTGGCTCTATTAAACGAAACATGCTCCAAATAATCAATCACTATAATCTTCTTCCAAGATGATGCAAGGTCAGCAGAAAGTTTTTTTTTTTTTTTTAACGAAACCATTCAAGCACTAAATAAATGGTCTTCTGTACAGACACAGGGCACAACTTATCGTTCAGAGACGAATCAGGTGCAGTCACATCATTCAGTATTGGAGAAAGAAGTATGAATATTTGGTCATTGGAGTTACATGGTGCTTGAGCTCTACTCATGAGGCTTGCCAGAGAAGGAGATTATGATGCCAACCCGTGAGCTTTCCTTGCCAAAAGAAGATGTTGAAGAAGCATTTTTTAGGAGAAGAGAGGTGCGGGGTTTTAAAAAAAAGCTAATAATATTTAAAAAAAAAACCTAAACTAAAACAGTTGTTTGCTTTTATGCATTAAATGCAATTAATACTTGGTAGCCTTTTTAGCTGCCTTTCAAAAAATAGCTGATTTTTTTAAAAATTAATTCAGTTGTTAATTATCATTTTTTAATACTAGTCTAATTAAGTCAACTTTCGAGCAGAGTATCTTATTTAACTCAAACTTGAACCTGTTTAATATGCTAGTCTGAGTTTGAGCTCCAGTCCAAGCCCCATCCATAAGCTCAACTTGCCATCTCCTCAAGCCGGCTGCTTACGAAAAATTATTGTGTGAGGAATTCGAATTCCAATCACTATGGGCCAAGCCCTTGAATGCATTGGGCCCCAAATTACATTCTGGAATTCCGCAAACCTACTTACGAACAATTATTATGTCCTCCGATCGAATGAGAGAAACATTCGGTCGCAGGCAAAAATCGTGCGGTATCGAGGTGTACCGAGTTTTTTGATCAAAAAACTCGGTATACCTCGATACCGCACAATTTTTCCCTGCGACCGAATGTTTCTCTCATTCGGTCGACCGAACCAAATAAAACTTCCCTACTTACACCCCTAAATAATGACCCTTGTCTCGATCCGCCAATGTCTTTAATCTACGACGGATGCATGGAAGCTGTAGTTAGGGCTCCGGCCATGTTTATTTTCCGCTTCTCTCCCACGAAGTCCTTCCATTCCCTCCCATCTCTCTCCTTTCTCCCGCAATTGTCTTCGAGGAGCATCATCTCATCATCGAAAGTACTCTCTCACCGCTCAATCTCCCACCGGAGCCATTCACGGGCCATGGCCGTCGGATCCCAGACGAACATGATCGTTGATACGTCTGCAAAAGTAATTTACTGATAAAATCGATTCCATGCCGAGTTGCATCAAAAGATTTAGTTTTAATGTATGTGTTGGTTGTAGGGCGCAGAATCATTGTTTAGGATGGCGGTTCGAAGTATGGAGAAGGTGTATTTGGACAGAAACCCTACTGCCAAAGCTGTTCTGGATCTTGTCCTCTCGGTGGATGGAAATCAAATTTGCTATGATCATTTTGCTTTTAGGACATTTGGGGTAAGCTACTAACTGTGATTGTAAAAAAAGAAAAAGGGATCTTGCATATAATGCATTGTAATTTGTTTTTTAGTTTAAAAAGGTACACATTTTTCAATTTTTGCAACCAATACAAAGTTTGGTTTTTTTTTTTTTTTTTTTTTTGTAAAAATGATCTTGAAACTTTGGTTGTGCGACAAGGATTTCTCTTAAATGCCTAGAATTATTTCTAGGTATGGTTGTAACATCTATTATGATATCATGTAAAGGCCAACAATAATATTAAAGATTTATAGAACTCTAAAGGTACTTCTAGTGTTAGAAAAAATCCCATACAACCATGATTGATTGTCCTTGTTATAGAATATCAGGCTATTTGATTGGCTGAAAAGGGAATGCAATATGAAAAAAAAATGTAGTGTAAAATGAATAATTTGGTGTTGTTTCGATGAGTGTAAAATAAATGCAGGTGAATATATATATATATATATATATTTGTTTGATTTGAAGTTAAATGAATGTAGTATAAAGTCTTAAATGGTGGCGGCGATGTGAAATAGTGATGGTGGCCATTGGTTGAAGGTAGTGGTGGCTGACAACAATGATGATGGGTGGCACGGTGGTGGCCTAAGCTGGGTGGTGGGTGTGTTTGGTGGTTGCAGTGGCCAGCATGGTTTAAAATTGCGCAATAAGAGGCGCGCCCTCTGCGCAATTCTTGCAAAAAACGCCTCATGGCGTGCGCAATTCTGGGCTGTGGTGAGGCGTACGCCTCACGTAGGCTGAGGCGCGCCTCTATTGCGCAATTGCGCAATTTTGAGAGAGGCGTACGCCTCAGCCAAGGGCCCACCTACTTAAAATTTCTCCATTAAATCCCCCACACCCGATCGGCTAAGGCTTCATCCCGACATATTCCGCTGATTTGCTCCAGGTCGCGAATTCCAGAGCCCCCCCGTCCGCTCGGCCAACCGTCCCGCCGCCTCTCCCGCCGGCGCCGCCTCTCTCCGGCGAAGTTGAAGTGTCCGGCCGCCTTGTAGGAGAAGTCCACAAAGGATTTTAGGTATTTTTTTTT
>NW_021319801.1:485591-513062 GCF_001605985.2 Dendrobium catenatum
TCTCATATTGGAGGATCTTGGTGACTTACCTCAGCACAAGAGTGCTCTTGTTAGGGTTGAAAGATGATGAGGACCCGTTGGTGTGTGATGATGTGTTGTCTGATAATGAGTGGTTCATAGATGATGAGGCAGATTTATCATTATCAGACTTACAGGTAGAAGATCTAAATGTGGATGTATTGAGGGGCGAAGCAGATCAAACGGGTACATCCACTAGTACCACACCACACACATCTACTAGCTCTGCAAGTAAAGGTATATGTTCTCTGCCAGTCTGCCTGATAATGAGTGGTTCATCCAATTAATATGCTAATAATCTTTTCTTTTAATGAACAGGGAAGAGAAAAGTGAGTCATGTTGAAGATGAAGATGACATGGCATTCATAGATACAATTGGAGAAGAAGATTCACTTGAAGACTGATATTTTGTGATGGGATATGATTTCATTTTATATGTTTTTTGTATTTTGAGAGTTTTGTTAAACTGATATTTTGTGATTTTGTACTTTGGGACATAATTTTATTGCATCTACTTTCTTATTTTCCAATATTGCTATTATTTTCCTGCTAAAATCCTTAATTTTTCATTTACGCAATTCTGTGTTCGTGAGGCTTACGCCTCAGACCGCCTCGAGGCTTACGCCTCGCCTCACGGACGAAAACCGCCTCGAGGCGCAGTTACGCAATTTTAAACCTTGGTGGCCAGCGATAGTGGCGGTGGTGGTGATCGACGACAGCGGCGGTGGGGGTGACCGGTGGCCAACAATGGGTGGCGGGAGGCGATGGGTGGTGGCTGTAGGTTGTGGCTAGATGGGACAAGTGGCGGCTGGCGATGGTAAGAGAACTTGCTTGCTCTAAAAATGATTTTTGCTTAAAAGTGGATAAGTTTACTCTACTCCAAAAAATTAATTAAAACACTTTATAATGCATTTATTTTACTTTACTTTGCATTTCTTGTTCATCCAACCATACACCAATATTTTCAAAACACATGTAAAAAAGTTACTTTACACTCACTTTACTTCAAAACAAACAACCCCTAAATGAAATTGTTTTTCTTTTTATTCTTCATGAAATAAGTTTAGAAATTATTATCATTTAAGGAGTTTTATTCAAATAACCCTAAGATAGTCTTCTATTTTAATTCTTGAAAGCATTTATTACATTTGTGCTTTAATATTTTGGTTTGCTTGACTTTTGTTTTGTGGAAGTAAAGGTTGATGGTTATGGGATAGATTCTGTCGCTAAATTTTTCCTGGATTTTGGTTATACCATGATGGAAGAGTTGAGGTTTCCTGCTAAGAAATTGAAAGCATTATGGTTCGCACCTCCCAGTTATGATAATGGAAGCTACTTTGGGGGTCCTTTGCCGAGAATATTCATATCAGAACTTCTTGTCGATGAGATGAGTCCTCAAAGTCAGGTAAGAATAGCATGTATGATTTCACATGCTAAATTTAGAATATGCAGTTGTATTTTGCTGTATTTAATTGTCAAACAATTGAGAAATTATGGAAGAAATTTTATGAATATCAAAGAAAAAGGAATGTTTTTTTATTGGTACTTTGAATTTCCATCAATAGTTAGCAACAGCTCATGTTGATATTTATCATTATCAAAATTTTGAGTATTATTAGCTGCATTTGGGGTGGGTTGGGAGGATATTATACTGTATAATATAATGATTATCCATGAAGCCTTATAAAGGGCATATTAATGCATGATTCTTGAACAAATGTGTTGGTTAAGAGAAGAGGTTGATGTATGCAGCCTTACCTCTACATTATTAAGAAGTTGTTTCTGAAAATGTAGTCTCTAGGTCTCAATGAAGGCAAATTAGCGTATACTTTCCCTCCTAAAATGCCTAATCAGCTGGAATTTTACATGGAAAACCATTTGTAATTATAGTATCTTCTAAAGGATCTTTGTCATTATCAATATTCTCTATCTTAATTATCATCTATTTGGCATCAGTTCAAAGTATTGATTAGTTTCTCTTAAGAAAATAATTCAAAGACTTGTATTATTGTCTTGTCCCTTTCTGAGAGCTGAATTTACTGTATTTCACAAAATATATATCGAAATTGTTTTCAGCATGTAATCTTATCAGTCCATTGGTCAGCCGTGTAGTCCTATGTAATCAGAACATTAATTTTTTATTTATTCATCTTCTTTTTGAGTTATCTTCTATGATGCACAGACACGGACATGGCGACACGGATACGACACGACACGGACACAGGACACGTCAGTTATTGAAAATATAGGACACGTACACGGGTTGGACACGTTATTATAGTTTTAATATTTAAAAAATAGTGCATAAAAATTAAATAAGTATAATTTTAAAAATAATTTGAAAATAATAAGTCATTTAACTAGAATTGTGCTTAAAATGATTAGTATTAGGATGTCGAGAGTCAGGCGTCGATGTCGTTTATCTGTCACCGAGAGAGGAGATGAAAATACCTTCACTGCCAAAAGGAAATGAAAATGAGAATATTCGATGATTGAGTATTAAGTGCGGACGTTGATTTGGTGTTGTGGATAGGAAATAAGAAATTTATTTTAAATCCTGCCAAATACAAGAAATTATATTTAAACAAATTCATAAAATATTTAAGATACGCGTGTCGGACATGCGTGTCCAATTTGTATTTAATATTTATTAATCGGACACGTTTTCGACATGTCCGACACGTGTCGGAGGAGTGTCGGGCGAGTGTCGTGTCGGACACGGTGTCGGACTCTGCACGCCTCTTTGAGGAGAAGTGTCGGTGCATCATAGGTTATCTTTAATGTTTCATTATGTGGATTTAAAATTTGTAGGGTTGACCTAAATCAGTGCTTACGTTATTTTCATTATGATTTTGGGGGTCACAGTTGGAATCTTAGTAATAACCTCTTTACATTGCAAAGGTATGTTTGTGTACCCTTCCCCAGGATCCCACAGCAGTGATATTCTCATGTATTGATTATGGTCCTTCAAGGTTGTTCAATTCCTTTGCTTTTGTTTATTTATTCCCATCAGTTCTTATATTGAAGGTAAGATTAAAGTGAGTCCCCTTAGATGATTTGGTCACATAAAACGGCGGCCTTCCAATGACCCAGTTAGTAAAGTAGATGTATTGGATTTGACTTATATTAAGAAAGGTAGAGGTACCTAACAAGACTTGCTTAGGAAATATAAGAAATGACCTTTCTTTATTTGATTTGAATGAGAATTTGACACTTTACAGGCACAATAGAGAAGAATGATTCATATAGCCGACCCCACGTAGAGGGATAAAGACTTGATGTTATTGTTGTAGTTCTTATCAACTAACCTGTCTTTAATGAATCTAGTTTTCTTCATTCTTCTTATTTTGATAAAATGATTGTGAATTGCTCATGCATGCAGGCAGTGATCAAGAAGTATGTAAAAAATTTGGGAAATGCAAATAGATATGCAGCACTTGCAAGTACGTTGGGATGTTTAACTTGGGAAACACCCTCATATTCTGACTATCAGCAGCTAGCAAGGTCTTATTTTTATGCTTATCTAGTGTTTCGACTATTTATAAATCAGTTTGTCTAATTTTTCATACAAATGTGATAGATTTTCTTTTTTCTCCACTGTCATTGCCCTTCCAGCACCTCCTAGATCCCACCTCTCATGGCCTGGCACCTTGAAAATCTACAGACCGCCTTAATGACAATCTAAATTTACTGAAATAAGTTGCTGCTAACAATTTTCAGTTTACTTTTATCCAATTGATTATCTCAGGGAAAGTGAGTATGCTGCATGGACCCTTGTTAATGGTTTCACAGTGAATCATGTAACCATTTCTGTTCATCGTCTGAAGTCGCAAATTGGAAACATCAAAAGCCTAAACCACTTTATCAATGAACAAGGGTTTAAACTGAACTCTGAAGGGGGGATATTAAAAGGTTAGTTATTGCATATGTTGCTTAATGACTGATAAAATCATTTAAAGTTGATTTTTGTAAACTTTATTTATGCTTACAATGATATAATTGCATACATTTAAAATGAATGGCTGAGTGTGCACCTCAAATAGTTGGGATAAGGCCGTGGCTCTTTTTTATATTGATGATTCACATTTTACTTGAAGAGTCTCTAACCACCTCTACTACCATAGCTGCTCGCCTAAAACATTGAAATTAAAATGAATACACGGATAACTCTATTAAAAACGAAAATAGTTTCATCTCTTTTTCTCTTTTGGGAAAAGAAAGCAATGATGATGCTAATACATCAACAACAACAACATCAAGCCTTTATCCCACTATGTGGGATTGACTACATAAATCATTTTTCTCCATTGTGCTATATTAAAAGTTAAATTCTCATTTCCATCTGAAATGATGATGCTAATGTAAAAGAAAAAAAATACAGCAAACGGTTACAATACTTTACGTTTGTTTGATTGCAAAATGCTATGCAACCAATGATACAGAGAAGGTGATTTTGTCAGCGAGATGGCTTGGAAGCTATGTTGCACGAACACGGACATGGCGACACGGACACGCGACACTGCTTTTTTTTAAAATATAGGACACGGGTATGGCACGGATACAACATTACATTTTTTTTATATAGTGTATAGATATTAATGTAATGTCATTATAAATGACAAACAAGCTTATAATAAAAAATGTTTAGTACAAAATGTCTCGTACAACCTAAAAAATATAAGCAAATAATCATTTATTACAACATCAAGCATTTAAGCTTCAACTACTTAAATTAGCTTCATAGGTTTATTTTTGGACTTCAATATCATCATTATTATTGAATATCATTGCTTCTAACTCTGGTTCATCAAGAGAAAGATTTGCAATAGTTCATCGGGTATCATATAATGAAAGTGGGTTCTTCTTTGTATCTATATACTTCTCTTGTTCGCTAGTTCTTTCCCATAATATTTTTAACTTCTAATCTAAATCACGAAGAATGTATCTATTTACTTATATAATTCTCTAGTTCTCTCTCATAATAGTTCTTTGGATATCATATATTAATCTTTATTCTATTAATCTTAAATCTTTTATATTCTAAATAATTTTTATATCATTCTAACTTTTCACCTATTTCAACAAATCCCATCTACTAGAACTACAATAAGGAACCCACATAAAGATTTTCTAGACATAATCAAAATTTTCTTATCCCGTGTCACTAAAAATTGCAAACACATGTAAGCATAAAGGTTTTCAATAATCATTAATGCCTCTAAAAAAAAAAAGATTTATTCTCTAATAATCATGCCTTTCAATAATCGTATTGATGCATATATGAGCGAATGTGATGCTTTATTTGATTTAGTAAGTATATAAATATAAAATTTTATAATTTAAAATAAATTTATCATAAAAAATTAGGATACGCGTGTTCCAGCCGTATCCGACATGTGTTCCAGCCGTATCCGACACGTGTTCCAGCCGGTTCCGACACGTGTTCCAGCCGGTTCCGACACGTGTCCCAGCTGGGTTGGGTTAAATTTAAATGTTATTTTAATCGGACACGTGTCTGCTATGTCCGACATGTGTCCCAGTCGTGTCCGACATGTGTCCGACACGTGTCCGACACCGTATGCTCTCTTCAAGAGGTGTGTCGGTGCATGCTTGGAAGTTTGCTTATAAATTTAGTGAGTGAAAACTACATTCTACTAATCTTTTTTGGAACTTCTATTTGATAACTATGTCAATTTAATGGGTATTTTTTATGTATTCGAAATATCAGATGTTAAGTATGCTTGAAGCTCTTTGTTTGTTATATTTTACTCTGTTTCATTTAATACGGTAGCATGATCTGCATTTGGTATTGAGTTCCAAATGGAGTGAAACGATGAACCTTACAATAAAGCTTCGAAATTGTCTTGTCCATTTATATTAACTGTTATATTTTGAAATTAATAACGGATTTCTCTAGATCTTGTAATATGTGGACACCACAGTTAATCGCACTGCAGACTTCATTTATTTTGGTTAATGCTGAAATCATTTCAATAAATTATTTCCTTTATTTCCGTTGATCTAGCATTCTCAACCTTGAGTTCTTTTATTGCTCTGATTAGTGAGTCCTGATGGCCTTCTGCTCCAGAGCTCAACTGTGGCTGATTCTACAATTTTCAACTTCAGTGATGGTGTTAGCGAGCCTGTCCCTTGTTCGTACATTGAATTTGCGGAACGACTTGTACTCCCTCAGTATACAAAATTAACCAATGAAGAGGTCTGGCTTCTATCCAAAATTTTACTATACCTTTTAAAGGCTTCACTGTACTCTTTTACTTCTTAAAGGTTTAGATTTCTGACTTCCTGTGATCTACAGATGCGTTATATTTTCTTAGTATTCCCCTTACACTGTAGGATTGTGTTTTAATCTTGCAAGATTTTGTTTGTTTTTCCTCCCTTTCGTTTCCCATTTAGCTGGACTGGTTTCGCTGACATCTAGGGCTATTATGTAATCTACTAATGCGGGAAATAAAGCAGTTATGATATTCTAGTTTCTTTGAAAGGTAGACCAAATAAAAGTTTTTTCCCAAATAGTTTTATGTCATTGAAAACTGCTGCCACTATATATTTTTTGCCACCACAAAACATTGCCGTTGCCAAGTCTTAAGTTCTGGATGAGAAAAATGGAGGGTTATGTTAAGTGTTTGATAGCCAGCTTAAAATTTGTCAATTAATCATGACATGTATCATGATAAAGTTCCAAGAGAAGTGCTAGTTCTAGAAAAGAAAAGGGTTAAAAATGCTTATTTTCAAGTAATTAAGGATATGTATGCAGGAGTTGTTACTTATGTTCAAATGCAAGTTCGTTTGACTAAGTATTTTCCTATTTCAGTTGGATTATATCAAGGATCATCCTTAAGCCCATATCTTTTTGCTTTAGTCATGGATGTTCTCACCAGATATTTGCAAGAGGTTGTACCGTGATGTATGCTTTTTTGTTGATGATATTCCTCTTATTGATAATACTAGAGAGGGAATTGAAGGTAAATTTGAGTTATGGAGGTCAGCATTAGAGTCTAAGGGCTTTCGTTTGAGTAGATCTAAAATTGAATATATGGAGTATAATTTTAGTAATAATAGATATAGTGGGGGGATTGTGACTTTGGATGATTAAATCATTAATAAGAGTACACACTTTAGATATCTTGGGTCTATTATTTAAAGTGATGGTGAAATTGATGGGGATATTATTAGTAGAATTCAAGTTGGATGGTTGAAGTTGAGGAATGCATCGGGCTTGTGTGATAGAAAAGTCTCCTTCAAAGGGAAAATTCTATAAGATGCTGGTGAAGACCTATAATGCTTTATGATGCAGAATGTTGGCCATTAAAAGAGAAGAATAATATTAAGTTAAGTGTTGCAGAGATGAGGATGATCAGGTGGATGAGTGGCTTTACTCTTAGAGGCAGGATACGAAATGAGCATATACGTGAAAGGTTGAAGTAGCTTCAGTGGAAGATAAGATTAGAGAGTGTCGTCTTAGATGGTTTAGGCACATAAAACGGCATCTTTCCAATGACTCGGTTAAGAAAGGAGATTTATTAGATTTAACTTATGTTAAGAGAGGTAGAGGTAGGCTGATAGGAAGTAATCATTTAAAATAGAAAAAATTTTCGCTGAAAATATAAGTTCGGCAACTCTACAAGCAGATTTTGAGAAGATAGTAGAGTAATTACAAAGAAACACTCTTAGTTGGATAGTAGATGAAGAAAACAAATTACAATGGATCTTCAATTCAAGAGGAAGATCCGGCTCTCCCAATCCCTATTTGACGGCTAGAGCCCAAATAAACTTAAGAGAGATCTCAAATTTTAACAAAATTCATGATGTCATGACCCTAGGAAAACATACTACTTAATACATACAATCCAAAAGAAAATATTTAAACAACCCCTACTTCGAATATTCCCTCCTAAGTCCCTCCGAAATTCTTCGTAATTGGCACTACTGGGCCCCACATTTTGGGCGGTAGCAGGAGTTTTGCCTCATGTAAACACAGGTCGGTTTACTATGGATTGGCTGGACCGGTGTAACAATACCTCCCTCCGAAAGACCCACCTTGTCATCAAGATGGAATGATGGAAATTGATGCTTCACTCTCTTGTATGTTTCCCAAGGGGTGTCATAGTCGGGTAGGTTATTCCATTTGATCAACACTTCCTTGATCCCTCCTCCTCCCTGTCATACCCTTTTCAACTCCATTGGTTTGAGCATCGCCTCCATATTTTTCGTCTGAACTAGCTGCATGCTCCCGGCTCCCCAATAGCTCTCCTAAACTAGGAGACGTGAAACACCGAGTGTATGGTAGCAAATGGGGGTAATCTTAATCGGTAAGCCATAGTTATGATGCTCTCCAATATCTTGTAATAACCAAAGTATCTTGGTGCCAGTTTTTCATTCCTCATGTTCGCTAATATGTTCAGTCTGTAAGGACGGAGCTTCAAGAATACTTTATCCCCAACTGCAAATTGGATGTCCTTTTTGTGCCCATCTTTTTGCTTATTCATAATTTGATGAGCCCTTGGCAGGTGCCTTTTTAATTCGTACAGCACTTTATCCCTTTCCTCCAAATACTGCTCTATTGAAGAGGGTGGTGTGCTACTTTGTTCAAAATACACAAAGTGTGAGGGGTCTAATCCGTACAACACTTTGAAAGGTGTCATCTGGGAGGCTGAGTGGTACAACGTATTGTATCAGCACTTCGACCATGCTAGCCACGTGGCTCATAACTGAGGTGTCTCAAAAAAAAAACATCATAGCTCATTAGGTTATACAACCACCTCTAATGCTCCTCACTCACTATCCTCTGCTCTTACAAGTATTTCAAGCTCTTTTGATCTGTCATGACAACGAAGTGCCGGCCCAATAAGTATGGTTGCCACTTATGGATTTCTAAAATGGTGGCCATCAACACTCTCACGTAGACTAACTTCAACCACACTCTGACTGTCAATACTTGATTGAAGTATGTTATAGGTCTGTGATTCTATATAAGGACTACTCCTAATCCATACCCTGAGGCTTTAGTCTCTATTACAAAAACATGCTTGATATTTGGTAGGGCCAACACTGGCATAATGGTCATGGTCTGCTTCAATCTCTCAAAGGCTCAAGTAGCTCCCTCTCCCCACAAGAAACTATTCTTCTTCAACTGGTCCATCAATGGCCAGACTATGGAACTGTATCCTCTCACAAATCTTCTATAATATCCCGTTAACCTTAGGAAATCTCTCAACTCCCTCAAATTCTTAGGTAGAGGCCATTTCAGCATTGTCTCGATCTTGGCTTAATCGGTGGCTACTTGCCCCTGAGATATCACTTGCTCCAAGTAGTCAACATTGGCCTGTGTAAAACAATACTTATTCAGGTTGTCCCTCAGTTGTTGTTCCTATAACATCTCTAAGACCATCCTCAAATGCTCCAAATGCTCCTCTTATATTCTGTTGTACACCAGGATGTCGTCAAAGAATACCTATACAATTTTTTTGAGGTATGGTTTGAATACCCTGCTCATAAGGGACTGGAAAGTGGCAGGGGTGTTATTGAGGCCAAACGACATCACTAAAAACTCGTAGTGTCCCTCATATCTTGAATGTAGTTATTAGGACATCCTCTCTCATCTTGGTCTGATGATAACTCGAGTTCATATTCTTCTTGATGAACATTACTGCACCAAATAGCTCACCCAATTGCTCATCGATCACTTGAATGGTGAATTTGTTCGACATAGTCTCCTTATTCAAGGCCTGGTAGTCCATACAAAATCTTCAGCTCTCATTTTTCTTCTTGACCAGTAAGACTAGGCTAGAAAAGGGTTCACATTTGACCTGATGAACTTTGCCTCTAGCATCTCTCAGATCAGCTTCTCAATCTCATACTTCTAAATTTGGGGGTAGCGATAAGGCCAAACACTATTCGGTGACACCGCTCCCCTCAAGGTGATGGTGTGCTCTTGCTCCCTCGGTGGTGATAAGCCTTGAAGTGGTTGAAAAATCTCACTGAACTGCTATATGAGTGGCTATACTGAAAGAGAAATGTCTTCCTCAAATCTAATCCCTTCTAAACTCTATTGTTCTACCAGAAATCCTCCCCACACATCTTATATGACCCAGACTATGGTTTTGAGAGACACTATGGCCTTGGACAACTTTACTTCTCACCGGATCACCATCCTTCATCCCTCCACCACCATCACCACCAGCGTTAGTGCTCCCCAATTGACCTTGGTATCTCCCAAGGTTTATGGCCACTTTATCCCCATGATTACATCAATGCTCCCTAACTCCAATGGGAGAAAATCCTACCTAACCTAAACCCCCTGTATAGTCAGCACAGCTCCCATACACACTCCAATACCTATCTCCGCCTTCTCAGTGCCCATCATTATCCCGTAGCCCCCAGTGTCCACCAATTTCACCCCTAGTTGTTCAGTGACCTTATTCGAGATAAAATTATGGGTAGCCCCTACTGTCGATCAATACCACTACCTCTATGTTTGATATTTATCCTTTCACTTTTATGATGTGAATTGGGATGAACCCCACCACTTAGTTTAAGGAAACTTCGGCCATGTCAAGATGCAATTTTTATTCCTCTACCACTATCTCGCTCTCACTTCCCTCAGCTTCCTCGTCATCACAAACGGTGAGAACCTGAAGAGTTCGGTCCTTACACCTGTGCTCTGACATGTACCTCTCATCACATATGAAGCACAATCCCTTTGCACATTTGTCCTGCATCTCCTTCTCAGTGAGCTTCTTGAAGTTTTCCTCAAATCCCCCTCCTCCTACAGGTCTCTTCTTTGGGGCCTCATGAAGGCTTCTCGGTGCTAGTCCCTTGAGAGCTAAGAAAGTGTTGGCAATCCTATACGAGCCTCATGAACTACTGCCTCTGGCCCCTTTCTCAATGTATTTTTGATCATCCACTAGCTGTGCTAGTTCCATAGCCTCTCCTAAGTCACGCTCCTCATTACTCTAACTTTCGCTAAGATCTTAGGTTTGAGCTCCTTCATGAAGTTTCCCTCTAGCACAATGTTATGCCTATTTAGATTTACAAAAGGAGGATTGGTGGGGTCCGCCCCATTTAATGCTGCCGCCCATTTGGAGCAATGGGGAGAAGGGGTTTTGGGAGGCTAGTTTGAGAGGGAAAATTTAAATGTGAGATGTTTGAAATTAGGAAATAAATTGTATTAGTAAGGGGGCTGGTTGGAGGGAGTTTTTTCATGCTTGAATGTTTATGTTCTCTTGAGTTCTTGGGTGTTTGGGCTCTAGATTGCTTTTTTAGAGATTTGGGAGAGAATGATCCTCCTCTCAAATTGAGGATCACTTGTATCTTGCTTTGTCTTTGTTTCGCTTGATTTTCTCATTGCAATCCATTGTTTGGGGGCTGTTTTTCCGCCCAGATTTTGCATTATTCTCGCTGTTTTCACCATTTAGTGATAGGTTTGCTTGCGAACTCAAGTATTTCCCTTGGGGATTTTTGCGAACTCAAGTATTTCCTATCAAATTGGTACCAGAGCATCATCTTGGGACCATTGGCGACTGAATTTTTTAAATCTTTGCGGGTTTTTTGCATTCGGTAGAAGCTCTCTTGAGATCCTTGAGAAGAAAGATGACCGGAAAGAAGGTCGAAGTGTTGAAAGACGAAATTGGGCAATTAAAATCGGATTTGGAGGGAAAATTTTTTGATTTTCAAAATCAAATATCCTCCAACAATGAAGGTTAGAAGGGAAGTTCACTTTGATGGAAGAGATGTTGAAGAAACTATTAGAGGTGAAGACCAATCCGACGACATCAGAAGCAAGGGAGACCACCGGCGGCCTTGGTATAAGTGGGAATCCGAACCCGTTTGGGGGGATGAAAAATCCGGAAGTGGAGATCCTAGAGGGGGAGGATGACATGTCACCTCTAGAACCACTTTCTAGAGAGGAGATGAGCATGGGTTACGAAAAGAGGGATGCTGATTTTGTGGGAAGAAGGGGGGATTTCCACCACCGAGGTGCTGATTTTGAAAGAAGGAGAGGGGAAGTTGATGAGGACTATAGTTATGATCACCGGAGGGAAGATCGTGATAGGTGGGGAGCACCTACAGTTCGTGGCATGGGAGGATGTGGAGGATCCAGGGGAAATTGGGGTGACCCGAAGGTCAAAAAGCTGAAGATGCCCATCTTCAAGGGCGAGGATGGACATGGTTGGATCTACAAGGTGGAACTGTATTTTTTCGTCAACGGGCTGACAGAGGAAGAGAAGCTGACAGTGGCAGGACTATACTTAGAGGGAAAGGCACTGGCGTGGTACCAATGGAGGGACATGAGGCAACCCATCAGGAGCTGGAGAGAATTCAAGGCATGCTTACTGGAACGTTTCCGAACCAGAAGGGGAGGGGACTTCTATGAGCAATTCTTTGCCTTGACACAGGAAGGGACAGTGGCAGAGTACCGTGATCGGTTTGAGTACCAAGCTAGCCGACTGGACCGTCTATCCGAGACTGTGCTTGAGGGGAACTTCATGAAAGGGCTCAAACCGGAGCTCAGAGCAGCTGTTAGAGTGATGCGACCGCGCGACTTTGGGGAGGCCATGGAGTTGGCCCAGTTGGTTGAGGACCAGAAGCATCTAGAGAGGGGGGCTCGTGCCAGTAGTTCTGGGGGATCCTACAGGATGACTACTATTTTTCTAGCTCCCAAAGGAGCTGTACTGGGAGGATCACGGGAAGTACCGAGGGAGAAGTTTGGAGGAGGGCCTGGAGGGCATTTTAAGAAGCTGACAGAGAAGGGGATCCAGGAGAAGCGGGCTAAGGGGTTATGTTTCAGGTGCGATGAGAAGTACATGCCAGGGCATAGGTGTAAGGACCGAATTCTTCAGGTTCTCACCGTCTGTGATGACGAGGAAGCTGAAGAGGGAAAGCAGGTTAGAGATGGAAGATGAGGAGAAGTTGCATTTAGATGTGGCAGAAGTATCCTTAAATTCAATAGTGGGATTCACTCCAAATCACACTATGAAGGTGAAGGGAGCGATAGCTGATAGGGATGTGGTAGTGTTGATAGATAGTGGGGCAACCCACAATTTCATCTCCACCCAAATTGTTGATCAATTGGGGGTGAAACTAGTTGACACAGGGGGTTACGGGGTGATGATGGGCATCAGAAAGCTAGAAATGGGCAGAGGACTTTGCAGGGGAGTGGTGTTGACAATTCAGGGGATACAGGTGAGGGAGGATTTTCTTCCCTTGGAATTGGGGAGTACGGATGTCATCTTAGGGATGAAATGACTACAAATCTTGGGGGAGACCAAGGTGAATTGGGGAGCACTAAGAATGGAATTGGTGGTGGGGGGAAGGAGAATGGTGATATCGGGAGATTCCGGGTTGTCTAGAGCGGGAGTGTCTCTCAAGTCCATGATCAGAGCCATACAGGAGGTTGGAGGTGGATATTTGGTAGAACTACAACGATTGGAGAGGGTCGGTGTGGGGGAAGAGGGGGACATTCCTCTTGTAGTGCAAGCAGTCATACAACAATTCAGTGAGGTGTTCCAGCCACCTCAAGGGTTACCACCACTTAGAGAACAGGAGCATGCAATTCTTCTAAAGGAGGGAGTGTCACCGATTAGTGTACGGGTACTACCCCCATATTCAGAAGGATGAAATTGAGAAGCTGATTAGGGAGATGTTGGAGGCTGGGATCATCAGACTAAGTGTAAGTCCTTTCTCTAGCCCAGTGTTACTAGTCAAAAAGAAGGATGGGACCTGGAGGTTTTGTGTGGATTACAAGACATTAAATAAGGAGACTATACCGGATAAATTTCTCATTCCAGTGATTGATGAGCTTTTGGATGAACTGTATGGAGCAGTGATGTTCTCCAAACTGGATTTGAAGTCGGGATACCATCAGATCCGAATGAGGAAGGAAGACATATCAAAGACAGTGTTCCGGACACACGAGGGGCATTATGAGTTTCTGGTTATGCCATTTGGGCTGACCAACGCCCCCGCTACTTTCCAGTCATTGATGAACCGGGTGTTCAGACAGTATCTCCGGAAGTTTGTGCTAGTGTTCTTTGATGACATCTTAGTGTATAGCAGAACTGAGGAGGAGCATCTGAAGCATTTAAAGTTGGTATTGGGAGTTCTACAGAAGCATCAGCTGAGGGCCAACTTGAAGAAGTTGTTTTGCCCAAACTAGTGTGGAGTACTTGGGTCATATCATATCCAAGGAAGGGGTGGCGGCTGATCAGTCAAAGGTGCAGGCTATGTTGAGATGGCCCTTACCTAAGAATCTGAAGGAGATAAGAGGATTCTTTGGGCTGACAAGATGCTACAGGAGATTCGTTAAGGGGTACAGTACTATAGCATGGCCACTGACAGAGCAGTTGAAGAAAGATGGATTCCTATGGGGAGAGGCAGCCACAACAGCATTTGAGAAACTAAAAAAGGCTATGACCACAGTACCCGTCTTATCTCTACCAAACTTCACTCAGGCCTTCATAGTGGAGACAGACGCTTCAGGATACGGATTGGGGGCAATACTCATGCAGGATAGGCGACCCATCGCCTACTTCAGCCAAGTGTTGGCAGCCAGAGCAAGGCTGAAATCAGTCTATGAGAGGGAGTTGATGGCTATCATTTTAGCCATCCAGATGTGACGACCCTACCTGTTGAGGTAGGTATTTCATTGTCAGAACAAATCAGAGGAGCCTGAAATACTTGTTAGAACAACGGATGGTGTCTGAAGAGCATCAGAGATGGTTGTCAAAGTTGTTGGGGTATGCTTTTGAAATCTAGTACAAACCAGGAGGGGAGAACAAGGCGGCAGATGCGTTGTCCAGATGTATGGGAGAGCTACAGACAGTGGCAGTGTCTGTTCCTTTGACGCTGGATTGGGAGGCCATTAAGGAGGAGAGCTCTAAGGATGAGGAGTTGGGGAAGATCAAGATGACATTATTGAGGGATGGTGGTAGCCACACGGGGTACTCAATAGAGGGGGAAAAACTACTGCATAAAGGGAGGTTCGTGATGCCCAGGACCTCCATCCACATCCCAAACTTACTCCAGGAATTTCATGGAAGTACGGTTGGGGGCCATTTAGGGGTGCAGAAAACCTACAGTAGATTAGCGGCCGAACTTTACTAGAAGGGAATGCATAGAGATGTGAAAGAGATGGTGGCAAGGTGCGAGATCTGTCAGAGAAACAAATACCTGGCTATGTCAGCAAGGGGACTACTACAGCCATTGGCGTTACCAAGACGGGTATGAGAGGAGATATCCATGGACTTTATAGATGGGCTGCCCCATTCAGAAGGCTTCACGGTGATTCTGGTGGTGGTGGTGGATAGATTAAGTATGCTCATTTTATCCCCCTCTGACATCCTTACACCGCGGTGACAGTGGCTTCAGCTTTCATTAGAGAGGTTGTCAGATTGCATGGAGTACCAAAGGCAATCATGTCAGATAGAGATAAAGTGTTCCTCAGTCATTTTTGGAGGGAATTGTTCAGGTTGCAGGGGAAAGTCCTGAAGAGGAGCACCGCTTACCACCCACAGACAGAGGGTCAAATGGAAGTGATCAATAGAAGCTTGGAGACCTACTTAAGATGCTTTGTGTCAGAGACACCCAAGTTGTGGGCCAAGTGGCTATCATGGGCGGAGTACTAGTACAACACCTCATTTCACTCGGCTTCACAGATGACTCCATTCAAGGTGCTGTACAGAAGGGACCCTCCTCACTTGGTGCACTTTGGGAGTAGCAGTACTCCAGTTTCTTCAGTGGATGAGTGCTTGGAGGAGAGAGATCAAGTGTTAGAGGAATTGAAGAAGCATCTACTGAGAGCTCAACAAATTATGAAGAAACAAGCTGATGGATATAAGAAGGACATTCAGTTTGAAGCAGGGGAGAGGGTGTTCTTAAAGCTCCGACCATATCGACAAAAAATAGTTGTCAACAGGAGAAATGAAAAGTTTGCTCCAAGATACATTGGGCCCTATGTAATATTGGACAAAATTGGAGCGGTAGCATATCGACTGCAACTATCATCCATGGCGACTATTCATCCGATTTTCCATGTGTCGCAGATGAGAAGAGCAATTGGAGATTACACAGCCAGCTCGGAGCTACCGGCAACACTTACTGAGGACTTGGAGGTGATTCTGGAATCCTTAGAATTGATGAGGGTTCGCCAGAAAGGAGATGGAGCTAAAGAAGTGTTAATCAAGTGGAATAATCTGCCTGACTATGATGCCATGTGGGAACCATTCGAGATGGTGAAATACCAGTCTCCTAGATTTCACCTTGAGGACAAGTGATTCTTTGGGAGGGCGGTATTGTTAGGCCTATTCAGATTTACAAAAGGAGGATTGGTGGGGTCCGCCCCATTTAATGTTGCCGCCCATTTGGAGCAATGGGGAGAAGGGGTTTTGGGAGGCTAGTTTGAGAGGGAAAATTTAAATGTGAGATGTTTGAAATTAGGAAATGAATTGTATTAGTAAGGGGGCCGGTTAGAGGGAGTATTTTCATACTTAAATATTTATGTTCTCTTGAGTTCTTGGGTGTTTGGGCTGTAGATTGCTTTTCTAGAGATTTGGGAGAGAACGATCCTCCTCTCGAATTGAGGATCACTTGTATCTTCTTTTGGCTTTGTTTGGCTTGATTTTCTCATTGCAATCCATCGTTTGGGGGCTGTTTTTTCGCCCAGATTTTGCATTATTCTTGCTGTTTTCACCAATTAGTGATAGGTTTGCTTGCGAACTCAAGTATTTCCCTTGGGGATTCTTGCGAACTCAAGTATTTCCTATCACACAATCTCAAAAAGTCGGTACAGTCAGCTAGCTAGGTACTCAAACCTATCACAGTGCTCTCTTGCAGAGCCCTCCTTCGTTAGGTCGAAGAACTGCTCGTAGAAGTCCCCTCCCCTGCTGGTTCAGAAACATTCCAATAAGCTGTCATTGAACTCCTTCCAACTCCGAATGGTCTGCCTCATGTCTCTCCACTAGTACCAGACCCATGCCTTCCCCTTCTAATACAGGCCATCTTCTATCAATCTCTACTCCTCCGTCAACTCGTTGATGGCGAAATACCTCTCTATTTTGTAGATCCATCGATGAGCTTCTTCACCTTCAAAGGTAGGCATCTTCAGCTTTCTTACCCTCAGATCGCATCTGTTTCCTCTTAATCCCCATTAGGGGTGTCAATTTCGGGTCACGGGTCGGGTTCGGGTCGAACCCGAAACTGACCCGGCACTATTCGGGTCAACCCGAACCCCACCCGTTTTTAAAAACGGGTCAGTTTTCCTGACCCGAACCCGACCCGCTTCGGGTCCGGGTCAACCCGACCCGACCCGAATGACCCGTTTCCAACAAGAAAATGGCTAATTTTCGGGTAAAAAACGGGTCAAAATCCTATTTTCTGGTCAAAAACGGGTCAAAATCGGGTCAATCTCGGGTTGCCGGGTCAAAATCGGGTTTTCGGGTCAAAATCGGGTCACTTTCGGGTCAATTTCGGGTCAAAGGGTTAACCCGAACCCGACCCGATTTTTGAAACGGGTCGAAATGCTGAACCCGAACCCGACCCGTTTCGGGTTCGGGTTGACCCTAACCCGAAATTTTCGGGTCGGGTTCGGGTCGGGTTTTCGGGTCGTGTCAAATATTGACACCCCTAATCCCCATGGCATCCCATTTCTCAGAAGGGAGGTGTTCCCCAAGTGTCTTGTTCTTCTCTTCTACGCTCGTACTCGAACTCTTCTTCAAAACCCCCTATCCTTCTCTCAAAGTTAGCACCCATGCGCTCATAATCCACCCTTCTTCTTGCAAATTTAGCACCCCTTCGCTCATATCCAATACTCATCTCCTTCCTAGAAATAGGCTCTAAAGAAGGCATCCCATATTCTCTCTCTAAAATCTCCTATTTGTTTTCCCCTCCCCTAACCAAGTTAGGTCCACTTCCATGGTTGTCGGCGGCCTCCTTCGTCTCTAATTTTGTCGTTTTGAGTTTGGCTTCGAGCATCTTCTTCAGCATTTCTTCTACGAAGGCAAACTTTTTGTCCATCATTTCATGGACGGATGCAAATTAAATTTCAAAATTTGAAATCAGTTCCACAAAATTTGATTTCAATTGGCCTATTTCTCCGTCCAACACTTTACTTCCGGCCATTGGTACCCTAGATCGATGGGCTCTGATACCAATTTGTAGGAAGTAATAATGTAAAATATAGAAACTTCCCACTTAAAACAAAAATTCGGCAACTCACCAAGCAAATTTTGAGAAGATAGTAGACGAACAACAAAGAAATACTCTTAATTGTATAGTAAATGATAGAAAACAAGCAAGGTACAATGAATCTTCAATTCGAGAGGAAGATTCGGCTTTCCCAATCCCTAGCCGACGGCTAGAGCCCAAGCAAATTAAGATAGATCTCAAATTTCAGCCAAATTCAAAATATTCTAACCCTAGGAAAACATACTATTAATGCAAACAATCTAAAAGGAAATTTCTAAACAACCCCTACTTTGAATTTTCCCTCATAAATCCCTCCGAAGGTCTTGCTAATGCTAGGCCCCACGGTTTGGGCGGTAATAGGAGGGGGCGGAATTTTGTTCTGCTTTGTGTAGGCACAGACCGGCCGGATCAGTCTAACAATATCTCCCTCCTAAAGACCCACCTTGTCCTCAAGGTGGAAGGATGAAAATTGATGCTTTACCCTCCGTACGGTTCCTAAGTGGCATCATATATAGTTGGGTATGTTCTTTTATTTGATCAACACTTCCTTGACCCCTCCTCCCAGTCGCAGCCCTATGACCTATTTTTATTTGATTTAAATGAGAATTGACTCTTAACAGGACACAATGGAGAAAATGATTCATGTAGCTGACCCTGTATAGTTGGATAAAGGCTTGATGTTGTTGTTGTATGAGTATGGCTTCTTATATTGACTTGATTGAGAATTATTCCAAATTTAAGTTTGGCCGAATAATATGTTTGGATTAATTATGATCAGGCCTCTGTGTTTTTTATTAATTGCTAACGTTTCAATGAGAAGATTATTTTGTAACTCTGACTTTTCTCTACATTGGCATCCTAAAGGAACCTTATTAAGGCTTCTTTTGCTTTTATTGTTAGAAATTTTTTGAAGTTGCTTTATAAGCACAGTTTCTATTATGCTTTCTCAAAAGCATCTTCCCTAAGACATTCTGATAAAGGTTGGGAAAAGAATTTCCAACTTTTTAGTGGATATAATGTTGATAATTATCATTCAATATTGGTAATAGATGAGTTGATATCTTGGTTGGATATGTATATGCATCTTGAGTCAACTATATATAAAAATAGCAATATAAATGAGGATATAACTTTTTTTAAGTTCGAGTTGAGTAGTAAATTTGATATCAATAATTGTATGATGAGATGATGTCATGGAAGTTTAAAAGAAAATTTTATAAAGTGGCCTAGCATTATTGTATAAATTCAAATATAAGGTTGTAAAAATGTTGTTAATATTTATGTTAACTGTAGAAAAAAATGAGAATGTTAAGATGGTTGTGTGGTAAATTTAGAAGGATAAATTAAGAGTTTATTATATTGGAGGAAAATAAGTGACATTTGTTGTGATCAGAAGATTGAAAATAAATTTGGATGATTTGGAAATGCGCACTGAAGGATATAAAATGCACATGTTAGAGTAGATGAGAAAATTAGCATCCAAGTCTTTGGAAGGAAATGTGATGGATCTAAGGTTATATGACTTAAAGTTCTTCAAATAATTTTGCAGGATTAGGTTTAATATCTCAAACAATACTAAATATTAATGAATGAAAAATGAAGATTAATAATGCTAATGCCAAGTTGTTAGGGTAAGGATAATGAATATCCAAAAAACACTTATTTTTATACTTCTATTTCTTTTCTTACAAAAAAAACAAGTATAAAAAATAAAGTGGGATTTATTTACATTTCTTAGAATTATTTTGTATTCATATATTTTATATTTAAATCTTTATATTTACTAATATAACACTCAAATTTCTAAACCACATAAAAATATCACTAATTTTAATTTATTTAATGTAATACATCTTTTCATGTATATGTTTTTGATGGTATTTAGACCCTAAATTAATATTTTAGTAAATATAAATATTTAGATTTTAGGAAAAAAAAGAAGAAAAAAAAAAGAGATTTATATAATAGAAATATAAATACATAAAAATATTGGGTTATGTAAACCCCACATGTAAAAAGTCCCAAATTTTCCGTAATGCGTGCATTTTATCTTAAAACCTGCTGCTTTCGATTCCGTTAGTTGTCATTCAAAAGGTTTCTATCTCTAACCAATGTGTTCCAATCTAGCCATGATAGCTCGATTAAATATTTTAACTTAATTTTGTCTGATTTGGCCGTTTGAGTCGGATCTTATAATCATAATTGCCTCGTCTGCAGATCAAGGAATTCCACAGAAGAGATGGCTTTGAGGTTGGGAATGCTGATAAAATCTTTGAGAGCACCTCGATGGATCAAATAACAAGGAAAGCCGCATGAGCCATGAAAAGCCTTTGGCCTGAAGCCTTTGAATACCAGGTGCAAAGCTGCTCTCTATCACAAACTGTTAAGCATAAGAGCATCCGCATTTGTGCTGCTTCAAAGGCTATAACACAAGTGATGACAATGGCAATATTTCTTAAATGTTATGATTTTTGTGCTTTTGCATTCTTGCCTGTAGCAGACGCATACTCTGGACAGTAACCACATTGTGTGATTGTAGTTCTTCGGTCAGCTGCCAATGAATGGATCGAAACTGAATAAAAAGGTTAACAGCTTTGCTGGCGCCATCAATAATGATGCTTTGTATTGCTTGACATTTTGTTTTAGTTATTGAAGGCCTTTTTAAGGCTATTGTTAACTTTTTGTGAGCGCATTATCAAATATTTTGTGGATGTATTCTCCAAAAATGTTCTAAGAGCATAATTATAAGAAAGTTGCATAACCGAAAAAAATTTTTTGGTTGAACTTGTCGGATTGATATGGTATAACAAAATAAATCTTATGTTGGATTTAAATTTGGTTGTAATGGCATCCGACTTTACTCATGAACCGATCTAGTGAGTTAGGACTTGTGAGAATGGAGTGTAGAGAATAAAGAAAAATATGTGAACCATTCAAGGAGTTATGAGTCTCAAGGCTACTCTACTATTCACTATTTTAGATAAAAGTCTCTAATTTGTTCATCGCCCCTTATTTATTGGGTTATGGGGGCCATAAGAAAGATAGTATGGAGAAAAAATAAAAAATATAATTGTTGCATGTAAGAAAATTTGAGTAAATAGAGATTGAATATTACGTTTAAACAATGTACAAAAATTAAGCACGAGTATATAAAAATGATAAGCAAAAACTTGGAGAATTTTGTACATGAAAAATATGGAAAAAAAGGAAAAACCATTGGGCTTGGCCTCGTTACAGAATTTACTATGTAACAAGTCATATAAAAATCATCTTTTCTTCATTATTGAAAAAGAGGAAAATACAAAGATGAATAACAATTAGATGCAATTTTGATAATATTCTAAAAATATTTATTTCTAATGTAGATCGTCGATGATGATGGCAGTTGCTGATGGTAATAACTAGAGGTTGTCAACAGCGATGATGATTGGAAAATGTATGATATCTTTTATTCTTCTCCTCTTCCCCCTTTCTTCTCCCTCTTTCAGTGAAGAATGAGGAGCTTATTTATAAAATTTTGGAAGTGACATGACTAGTAAATAAATAGAATATCAAGGGCATGTTGGGAGTGTTTTAATGGATAGTCGATATGAACTCCCTCAACCATAGATCATTTATCGAGCATTTGAGTGTCTTAATGATGTTAGAATTCGACGATTATGGACTTGTTGGAATCATCTTATTGAGCTGCTTGATTTGATTAGAAGCACGTCACATTTGGATATCATTTAGTCATCAAATTAATATTCAGAAGCTTTCGATTTGAAATTTTTTTGATGATATATCAATAATAATGCACATATCACTCATTCAACACTACAACTACCGTAGACATGTGTCATCTCTTGATTGACTAGGTGAGAGCTTGTCACAATCCAACTCAGTCCCACAATCTGGACAAAATCTATCATGTTGATTTGCAATAGGCAAACTCTAGGATCTAAGTTTTAAAAATTTTTCATATATATATTTTTTCAATTTAAACTTTAAAACTAAATTACTAACAATATGGAGGATATTGAAAATAATTTTATCCACAAAATTCTTTTTTTTTTTAATTTTTATCAAAATATATATACAATAATTTCTCTACACCACATAGCTATTGACATGAATACAAAATAGAGCAGAAGAATACTAACAATGACTGTACAATAGTATACAAAGAAATACCTATACAGTCTCAAATCAAATTCTAACGGTGCAACTCAACTAGCTCTTTCTCTCTCTCTCAGGCCTTGAAAATTGAAGGCGAATAAATTGTGAGCTAACACAGCATAGTAGGCCAAATTTATCGATCAAAATTTTTAATTAATTCATTTTCAAATGTGTTGTTGAGTTTAAAATAATTTATATTAAATCACTATATTGAACTGAATTGTACTTGCAATTATGAGAAAACTTATATAACATTCTAGGAAAATAAATAAATAAACATTTCATATATCAAAATAAAAAATAATAAATTTTCCACGGGCTCTTATGCCTCATAATGCCAACACTAGAATAAAATGTGCATATAGTATCATAATATGCTCGTAAGTACTAAAACAAGCCCGTAGACATTAGAATATAACTTTTTCAATCACACCAGAATCACACATGTCAACCAATTAAGCACATAATTCATTATATTATAGTAATTAAAATAAAAATAAACTCATTCCAGAATTACATTTGAGAACTAAATAGACTACTATACAAAAATTTAATATTTTAGAATATAACCAAATTAGAATACTGTTTTTGTACTTTTAATTGTACTACAACATTTTTTTCTTGGTTCAGAATTATTTTTTAGATAATTAAAAAAGCACACCCTTCAAATAACTAATATAAAAAAAAACTAAAATGTCTGAAATTACTTTCTCTATAACATTAAAAAGTTATGCGGTTAAAGTTTTGTGGGTGCAAGGTTATATCTGTTTATGCAATACAAAACTATAAATTAAATTAGAGTTTTTTTTTTCAAATTTATCATATTTTTTGAAAATTGAGATAGACAAAATATAATCTAGCTTGATTTGAGCAACTTTTAGAACTAGGTTGAGAGCTGAAAATAAACCAAAATTGGCTAAAATAGACTTTCTCTCACTGGAAATACCTCTCTCTCTCTCTCTCTCACTAGCTGATAGATTCGTAGGAGAAATGAATTAGGTGAATAGTAAATCTAGATATTTTTATTATTAAAATTTAGCCTAGCAACACGATGCTCTATCAAGGAGCTGAAAACACTATAGCCCACCATCGCACCACTTCGCTAATTTTTTTTTTTTAATTCTAGATAGCTTAGCATTGGGGTACCACAATCCCCAACGCTGCGGTGTCCTAGGAGAATATTTAAGCCTTTTTAAAAAATTCGAACAAACCCTTAGGACCCATAATAAATATATATAGACTCTCACAAGCACTCAAAACATTCTCAAACATAAGCAAAATGGTTCAAATGTAGAAATCCAATAGATTACCTTGAATTTGATCGTGTTAGAATGGGTTAATTGATACACTAACTTTATAGGTGTTACAACTCTCTCCTCAGAAAAATGTTATCCTCGATATTTTAAAACTGGGATCAGTAAATATCTTATCTCATCTCAATTTCCTTTTCCTAAGTAGCTTATTTTTCAATTATGTTCTTCCACTGAACTTTAATCATTAAATTTTGTTTGTTTCTTAGTTTCCTAACATCATAATCTAGAATCCTTTCTAGTTCTTCTTTATAACTTAAATTAAAAAATATCTCAACTTTCTTTAGGAATAAAAAAACTACTTCCTCAGAAGCGAGGCATGAAATATGTTGTGAATGTTAGTCATATGATCTGATAACTTCAACTTGTAGGCATATTTTCCAATCCTGTCAATAGCTTCAAAGGGTCCAACATACCTTGGACTCACCTTTCTATCATTTCCAAACCTGTTACTGCCTTTTATCGACCTGATTTTCACATATATAGTTTCCTAATTGAAACTCTACTACTCGATGCTTGGCATTATAATACTATTTCTTCATATATTGTATAGATTTTTATCTATCTCTGATTAAACAAACTTTTTCAACAAGGTCATTAACCAAGGCTAACCTAATTATATTCCTTTCACCACCTCTATCTAAGACAAATGGGTCATGCATCTCCTATCATATAGAATTTCGTAAGGGGCCATGCTTATATTTGATAGAAAGTTATTATTGTAAGCCAACTATATCAAATGAATATGATCCCTCCAACTATCGCCAAAGTATATAAACCAATCTCAAAAGATCTTCCAATATTTGAATAATTCTCTTATACTATCTAATAATCTATGCATGAAAAGTCAGACTAAATTGTAACTTAATGCCCAGACTCTACTGAATACCCCTCCATAATTTAGAGGTGAACTTATCATCTCTTTCAGAAATAAGTACCTTTTGTATCCCATGTAATATGATAATCTCACACATGTATACATTTGTCAATTTTTCCATTGAATTAAACTATCAGATGGTATGCAATGAGCACACTTCATCAGATGATCCACTACAACTCAAATAACATCATGTCCCTATCTCGACTTGGTAAAACCTATAGCAAAATCGATTGTTACATCATCGCACTTCGACTATGGAAAAGGCAATGGCTCCAAAAAATTTCTTGATCACTAATGTTTTCTTTTCACTAACTGACAATTTCATATTTGAAAATGAAATTTGACACATCCTTCTTTAATCCAGGCCACTAGAACTTACCTTTAAGATCATTGCATATTTTATCGCTTTTTGGGTGAATAATTTGCCTCATGTAGAATAATTGATCTTAAATATCTAGAACCTAGATCCCACAATCTTTTCTTGTAGGAGATAATACCATAATTAGATACGTATAATTCAAAATTTTTACGAGATATGATTTCGTCAATAACCTTTAAATATTATGCTTACTGTGAGAGAGAAGCCCCTGCTTAGTTTCTAGAGAGAGAAAAAGTTTGAATTCTTGGTTTTTGCAGTTTCTTGCCTCATCATGGAGGCTTCTGGCCGTCCTCCGTCGGATCCTCCTGATCCGCATCATCGCGCTGAACTTCTGCTCTCTAATGAGCGATCATCTGGATTCGGTGTTCAATCGATATCGTTGTTACTTCTTGCCTCTAAATCGATGAGACGGGTAAGATAAGGAGATTGATCTTCTGGCCTCTCTTGCATCACCGGGATTAATCTTTGGTTCTTTGGAACAAGATATGGTGATTTCTTCAAATCCCTATCGAATAAGTTAACAAGAAGACCAAGCCTCTGAGTCCTGAGGCAAAAGTTGTTATTCCTGATAATACTCGCCTTCTCGATTAGCAAAACATTGCTGGAAGCAAAAGCCCACAGATTAGCCAATTTAATTGCTAGAATTAGCTTGAGCAAATCTAATAGCAACTGTCTCACACATCTTCCATATCTCATACTCTCTCGGGCACAGGTTGTTATTTAACAATCTCACTATACATAGGAAATTAGTAGTTTAGATTACTCATTTTTCAGAAGATGCCACCAGAATAATGCAATATGAGAATTAAGCTTTAATATAGTATTCCATTTCCAAACCTTTATTAAAACTCGGTCTTCCGCCTCAACACATTATCACCGGAGAACTTGGCCAAGCTTGTAATAATTTTAAACAGAAGGTTACTTATAAGATCCAATCATCCTCTGTATGCCCGAACTAATCCTGACATGAAGGATAACTCCTCACCAATACTGCTCCACATTCAAGCAGCTTACTTGATTCCAAGCTCCATCATAAATAAAGCTAACGGAAACGAGAAAACTCTCATCCACCACTACTATGATTGGACCCTAGCAAAGCTTCTATCTAATACTCAAATGCCTTTCATAATATTAACTGAAGATCCAGAAACAATTTTTCACCTTATAATTGGTCCAAGAGCATTAGCTCCACTAAGCAATAATTTCCATGTCGAAGAAACATTCACCTTCATCATCAGACCAAATATTTTTACCATACTTTATAAGTAATGACTTACAAAGATGAATTTGGTTTGTTTAAGATCAACCACCAACCTTGATCTCAAAGGTTCCATGGAAGCCCTGTAGAATGAATCCCTGTCCTCCATTTATATCGTTCACACACTATCTTTCCAAGCAACAAAAATGTAAACCATGGCTTCCATCTTTTTTTGTCCTCATAGAACTCCTAACACCCATCATCATCACGCTTTTGTTCCATAAGAACTCCCTACACATCTTATCAAGTTTCTTCAAAATACTCAAAGGAACTAAAGAAAGAGAAGAATAAAACAATGTAATTGAGAGCATCACCAACTTAATAAGCACCTTTCTCAATGCCTGGTCAAAGCCTCAACGCATTAAAATCAATTTTGATGCTAATTCCACTATTATGTATTCCGATGGAGTAGCAGTAAAATTGAATTCTGATTTGGAAATAAACAACTCTTGAATCCTCTCCAATTCTGTTGTGTTGAAAGTTTTTGGAAAGAATATTCCATTCTCGATTTGTAGTATGGAGTTGCGCAAGCAATGGAATAGATTTGGAAACTTTCATCTTACCTTGATGGGTTTGAATTGGATCCTTTGCTCATTCAAGACGGTTGCTGCTATGGATGAAGTACTTAGTGGAGGGCCTTGGCATATTGGAGGCCACATTGTTGGCTTAGACAAATGGTCACCTTCTTTCTCTCTATTGTCATTAAAAGGGCTAACTGCTCCGGTTTGGATTCGTTTCCCACATTTTCCTTTGCATTGTTGGGACGAGGTCAACGTTGCTATGATAGCCTCTAGAATTGGTACACCATTATTCTTTGATGGTAATTTTTTTAGTTGGAGTAAGAAGGAATTTGCGCGCATCTGTGTTCGTATCAATCTTGAAACCAAGTTACCTTCGGGAGTATGGGTAGATGGTTTGGGAGGCAGATTTTTTCAGAAAGTATTGTATGAGAAATTATCATCTTTTTGTTATAACTGTGCCAAAATTTGACATTTGAAGTCAGATTGTCCAGACCTTTTGTCAACCAAGACTACAGAAATCAGTAATGTAATGAATAGTGAAGTTATTCATGCTGCTGCTCACGCTGCTCAACAGGAAACTTACGGTCCCTGGATTCATGTTAACTTCAAAAGGAGACCAAAGCAAACCAGAAAGCACTGAGTTCCTCAAACGAAGGGAATAAAAGTTTTTGAAACTCCTATTACTGTTAGCTGTATTAATCCAGAAATACATGTTAAGGATTATAATGATGATGAAGTTAAAGAAG
>NW_021319801.1:513162-549956 GCF_001605985.2 Dendrobium catenatum
ATTTTTCCAAGGAAAACATAAATATGGATGGATTGGCCGTTATACTGCTTAAGAATCTTAATGGTTCCATCGGTATTTAAAATAAGAATTTTTTTTTAATTTTTAATGTTAATGGTCACATATTAAAATCATGTGGATTAGATGAAAAGGAAAATATGAATTTAAAGAAAATAAAGGATGCTTATGTGTATCTTTATTATACTTCATATCTTTAGAAAAGAAAAAAGTCAGGTAACTAATTGGAATATGTAGTGTTTGCATGGTTTATTGTCTTGGCTATTGAAGCCAAGTGATATAATTGATATGGTGCCCACTGCACTAGTTATCTTATAACTTATTTTATGTTATAAATGTTATGTTATCACCTATTTTATACACCTTTAACATTCATATGAAAGCATGTGTAATGTTAATTGTTGTTGTGTTTCTTTTATTTAAATTTTATTGAAGTTCCCCTTATGCTTACTATAATCTTCATTATTTTTGATATTTTGATTACTTAACCTTTATAAAAATGATAATTAAAAATTATATAAAATTAGGATAATAATAAAATCCAAGATTATAGTTTAAATGACACTTATTATATTTCATGGAGTGGAAAAAATAATAATTAAATAAATTAGGCCATTTAAGTTTTTTTCTTTAGTTTGAAATTATAATTTATACCTTTATGTCTTAATTTTTGAAATAAAGATGAATAATTAGAATTCAAGATTTAACTTGAGTAGATTAAAATTTGAAATCATAAGCAACCTGAATTTTGAATTGGTAATCTTATTAAATCCTTACATAAAACTCATTAAATTTTAAAGGGGGTTCAAAGAAAAAATTGATATTCAAAATTATTAAGAGAAAGGGATACAAAAATAGTTCTTAAAAGAAAAAGAGAAAAATAATAGAAAAAGAAAAAAAAGATGAGTACATTCAAAAATTAGTATCAATTAAAAGTGTAGAATTTGATTATAAGCTTATACTTAAATTTATAAAGGATAAAATAATAAAATTAGTAGAAATGATGGTAAACTAATGAAGTTGTAATGTTAACTACAAACATATCTAATTAAGCTACATTATTCACCTTTAAATTCAAATATTAATAATCAAATATATAAACTATGAATTCAAATTAAGCAATCATAAGGATTGTATAATTAGTATAATTATTATTATTTTTCTAAACTAGAATTATAACATTGTTCATTTTTATTACATCTATACTGTGATGTAATATGCTGTAATTTAGTAATTTAAAATTATTAATTTTTACTTTTGTCAATCGTTTAGTCAAAATTATAAAAGATTTTTTTTTTTTGTTTGAGGACAAGTAAGAGTTTAAGCTATGGAGAATTTGATAAATGTAAATAATGTGTATTTTATGTTTTATATTTTTAGTGAAAAAATATATATTTAGTTATGTTGTGCAGGAAAATACAAAAAAGACACAAAATTCTAAGTATCATCCAGCGCCGCAACATTAGACAAATTAATGTCACCGCACCTTCAAGGGCATTGCTGAAGCACTACAAAAAGGATATTACAACAGGTTCTTTTTTAGGTAGGGCTACAACATCAAAAATATAAACTTTTGTAGTGTCTTGCTCTCTCTCGTCCAGTGCCGCAACATCACAATCTATAAAGCCTTCTCGCAAAAATTTTTCTGTTGGTTCTATAGCATTCAAAAGTCAATAGCACCGTAGCGTAGAAGTTATAACTTCCCAAGGATATGCCTTGTTAATGAAACAATGTGACTGTTCACTTATTAACTTATCCACGTTAGCAAGCACCATGGTGGAACTATAATACTAACACAACGACAATAGTTCATTTGTTGAGCGCAGTGGCACTATATTTCAAGAGTCGCAACACCAAATGCCAACTTTATATTATCCAATAAAAAGTCACTGTATTATATTTGTAAGGGAGTTTAACCACCTAGATAATTTTAGTACAATTCAGAGTGCTTCTCTGAATTTCTCATAGAGTGAAAACTAAGGAAATTTAGGGGTGCACTTGATACCATCATTATAGTGCTTTGGCTTGTATTTTTGGAAGCAATTTTTTAAGTAAAAAGGAGTGCATATGAGATCCATTAAACCATTCTTGTGATATTTATCTCTTGTATTTTCTTTCTATCATGCTATTAATGAAAATGAGTTTGCTTCAATTCTACTCCATATATGGCTAAATTCTCTTATTTTGGATTGATTATGTAAATATTATATGTAGTACTAATGAGTTCTCTTATTCCTTAAATGATTAAAAAGATATTTTTAATATTACAATATCTTAATTTAATGCGCATAGTGGTCATATGTGTTGTTAAAATTAGGTGTAATGTGGATCCTTGATGAAGGGAAGTAGGCATAACAAGGAACATTTAATTTATATATGTTATACCAAGGCATAGGGTATGAAATGTAATAAATTCTTGAGGAGATAATATAACCATAGGAAGTTGGTGGATATCCTTTGTTCTTGTAAGCTCAACAGAGATCTAGGGATACATATGCTTTGCATATCATCACAATTTAAAGAGATTCATTAAAAAAATATGTTATTTATATTCATAAATTCAATACATTATATCCATATAGTATATTTATTATATTTATCTAATTTTATTTAAGTGTTGAATCTCCATAATATCCATTTTATTGAGTAGGATAATTATTATAATTTTAATAGATAATACTAGTATTTAAAAGTGAGTATATCTTCCTCGTGGGATCGATACTCTACTTTATTGCTATATTACTTGATTCATCATATATACTTGTATATTTTAAGTGGGGTTAAAAAAACATATGAAAGAAAACCTAATCATTTTTAGGGCTTGATGTGTCCCTAAATTATTTCACAATTTTATAGGTACACCATAGCCCCCATTAGTTGCCAATAGAGAAATTGCCCAACTATTGATCTTCAGAAAAGATGGATGGGATTTGTTTCATGTACCATCAGTAGGTTTGTCTAGAGGTATTCTAATCCTATGGAATTCCAAATTGGCTAATTTTTCTTTTCTTGATTCTTCTTCTTAAGTGGTAATTGGTAATTTAGAAATTTATAACAAAGGTTCATGGAGCGTAGCTTCTATGTATAGAAGTAAAGATGTGTATAAAAGAAGGGATATATGGGACATGTTGGATAAGCATTCTACCGTAGATGTACCTGTGGTGGTAGGAGGTGATTTCGATGGCTTGATTTCCAGAGAGGATAAGAGAGGGGGGAAAAGGTTTTTGTTTTCCCAAGGGCCTAAGGAGATGAAGGTATTTTTATCTAATAATGACCTTCAGGATGTGGGGTTTATTGGCCCCAAGTTTAAATGGTGCAATAACAAAGTTGGAGGAGCACAGATTTGTTTTGATTGAAAAATATAGTTTTGAAAAAGATTAATTTTCTTTGGGAAAGTTAAATTCTTTTGAATTTTAAAATTGAACACGTCATTATGAACAATATATCACCTCTAAAGGTGAACATACTGTTCCCTAATGGGTTCAAAATTTAGAATTTTAAATTTATCTGGATTGTCACAGTTAAATTCAGGGGGAAATAGCATATGATCCTGGAGGATCAAAATGATGTTTAATCAAATATTTGACTATAATAATTCGGAATGGATATCATTAATTTCACAATTGAAATCACTATAGTAATTGATATATCTCTCATAGGAAAGAAGATATCAATCACTATTGATCATTTAAGAGTGACGATAATGATTGTTAGTTTAAATTTTCTCAAAGATAATTAATTAAAGGTTTTGAAAAATTGATTTTGAAAATCATGTCTGGGTTTCTAAATCTCCTATAAGTGCAAGCCCTTGTAGTTAATTACATTGTAGAAAAACTAAAGTTTTCCTATGAAAACTCTCGATTAAAATAACAGTAAAAATTTTATTTAAGATTTTCAAAGATTAATGTCAACGAAGATTAAGGATTGGAAATTCAAGTGGGATTGGATCAAAATTGAAGACTTATTTTTGGAGTCAACGGAGGAAGGGTAGGAGGTTTTTTGAGATTCTGAATTACTTCAGAAACACCTCAGCCTATCCTAAATGTTGGGCTTGAATTTAATTGAGAATGATTTAAGTTTAAATAGTCAATTTTATTAGCAAGTTGGGATTCAATTCCCGAATGTTGAGGTCTTATAACCCGAGCCTACCTCAGAACCTAAGTCTAAATTGGGCACTTAAAAGTATCTCAAACCAAGCTAATGCAGTGCAAATCTGGACTTACCCCGGCCTGAATTGGGGAGTCAACTAAACCACCTAATCGATTTAAAATACATGAGTCTGGTCTTTTATGAAAGAGTGGTAGGGGCATTTTATTTAAAGTTTTGGAGAGTTGGGGCCGACATCTAAAGATTTTCATAATTGACCCCTTTAACTTATGTTGGGTGTAAAATGCTATGGACTAATGCAATTTAAATTTTAACTCTTTTAATTTATTTCTAATGCAATGCATGCTGGTTAACAATCTCAAATCAAGTATGCTTGAAAGTTAAAAAATAGGCTTATAAAATAACTTTTTAGAAGACTGAGCTTCCCTAGGTCCGGCACCTCGTCCTTATATGTCAGACTATCCAGACTCTACCCGCAGGCGGGAAAGGGTCTAAAACGAGGATAGAGGAAGAGTAGAAATATGCATGCAACCCCGGGGTTGATCCCCGACTAATTCCCTAAATTTGTTATCTTTCTATGTTATTCAGACTCACTAAAATCTTAAACTTTAAAACTATGAGTATAAAAATTTTCACACCCTCACAAGTCTCGCGAGTCCAGGTAAAAACAAAAGCGGCACACAAAAACCAAAAAATTATAAAAAGTAGGTAATTCTATACGCAATCACATCAAACATAAAATATAAATGAATTAATGAATGAATGTCCATAGGCAAAGTTGCCTTGCTTATTACAAACCAGGGTCTGCTGAAAGTAAAGTGACCGGGCACCACTAACAATAACCCGGGTTCTAAACCTAGAAAAGATGCAAGTGTTTTTGAGTGGGATACTCTTTGTCTTCAAATCTTCAATCCTTGTCTCCTTCGGGCTCCTTGAATTCTTCATAGCAGGTTACCCCAAATGGATAAGAGGGCACTTCCTTTAAGGGGAAGGCCACTCTTTCCTCATTGGGTAGTGAAGAAGTGATCCAAATTTGGATCTCTAAATAGAAAAGGGCTACTCCCCTAAGGGGTATCCTTTTCTCTTTGGAGTCCAAGCTTTGGACCTATGTATCCCAACTCAAAATCTTACTTTCATAACACTTAGCACTTGCTCAAATTACATTTGTATAAAATCAAAATACTAGACTCTCCTGCAGGGTTATCCTAAGTAGTTAATGAATCTAAAGCATTTATTCTCAAGCAGTTATATATGTACAGAAAAATAAATAAACACGCTGGCCATGTTCCTTTTTTATTTTGGCGGATTTAGCAGCTGAAGCACTTGTGTAAGCATTTATAATTAATTTTTGTTATTGACTTAGCCCCCTTTTTATTGCCCTGCATGAACGTGGCCACCTACAGAAAACTGTGTGAACATCCAGATCATTTCAATCCTAGGGTAATATTGTCATCAAACACATCAACCATCCACAAAGTGCAGTAAAACGTAAACATACACATCAATTCTATGCTAGCAACCAGCATGCAGTGAAAGCTCAAAAACCCGGCATACAGCGAAAAAGTAAACACCGGCCTAGCCTAAAACTAGAGTTGGTTGTTCTATCAAACCATCTAAAGTGTGTGAGGCAGGCCGTGTGGTTTGGATATGTCTTATGGAGTGCAATTTATTAAAGTTGTTTAAAGTTCTAGTTCGTTGTAAGGCTTAAGTGAAGATTCAAATTTGAGTTTAAGTATTAATGATTTAAAATTAATTTTAAGGTTGATTTTAATTGTTGGTTGGATACCACCTTTGTTGCTCACCAAGGCCATGAAGTTTATTTCACCTTCCTTGGGGCTAAGCTAATAGCCTCGTAGGCCTGGGTTACCTAATGGTACCCGGTATGATTAAGTGACTTAAGTTGATTAAGGTTTGAAAGTCAATGAATTTTAATTAAAGTTGGTATATTGCTGGATTTTAAAGTTGATTAAACATTTCTGGAGCTTTAGAGTGATTTTCAAGTTGTAGGAATTTTTTGGATTATTTTAATCATTTAATTAAGGGGTCAAAATTTGACTTTTTAATTAAGAGGGTTTTCTAGGAAATTAATATTTTATTAAAATACTAGACCTTAATACAATCAGCTAGACTATAAATATGCTAAAATTGGATTTTTTTTGAATTTAGTTATGAAGGTTCGAAGATTTGACTTGATTTTGACTTAAGTTTGACCAAAATTTAACTTTTTAAAATTTGATGGTTTTCTGGAATTTTAATATTTTTAATAAATGTTAGACATTATTATGAGTTGAATGCAATTGAGTTTGGTCAATTTGGAGTTTTCTTGACTTAGTTATGATTTTTCAAAGTTCTTGTATTTTTTTAGAATTTATTTAATTGCTTAATTAAAGGCTTTTTCTTGAGTTTGCTCCGAATGAACTCCCAACTCCTTAAAATTAACTCCAAAGGTCAGGAATAACCTAAGGAGAGATTCCCAAGTGTTTTGGAATTTTTTGGAATTTTTAATTATTATTAATTAATTAAATTAATTAAATATTAATTTTTGTTTAAAATTAAATTAAGTTCAATTTTGCTGTCAAATCAAAGAGATTTTAGTTTTCATTGATTAAGGGTTTGATTTTGGTCAATTATAGGTATTATTTGTATTTTTTAGATTTATTATAATTTTTGGAAGTTTAAAGTCCTTAATGAGGCTGATTTTTAATTTGCTTAATTTTTTGGAACCTAAAGTGTAAAATGTCGCTAAGTTTAACATTCTCAAATTCCATCCCTATTGGATGTGTGTACAATGCCCTAGGAATTTTTTAAAATTTTCTAGACATTTCCTTAATTATTTTTCCTATGTGTCTCTACTATTCAAATTAGCTTGAAACTTTGTCCAACTAACCCTTAGACGTACGCAAGCAATCCGCAGCAAAATGGAAACCTAACTCTACCAATTCGGAGAGTTATGAATTTTCAAACTTTTGGGTCCAAAATGTGCCCATTACTTTGGAAATTCATCTCATAGCAATCCATTGGACATCTGGACCTAAGAAAATTACATCTAATGCATGAGATGTCCAAGGGTATTTCACCAAAATTGGAACCTCATTTGACCCCTGGATTGAGAGAAAATTAGAAAAATTCAATTTAAAATAAACCTAAATATCTCCGAATACATTGACCAAAATAAGTAATTAAATTTCAATAAATACTAGAGCTCAAGTGCTTTCCAACAAGCCCAAGAACACTAAGTTTGGTGAAATATTGAATTTACTATGATTTTTCAAAGTTTTGAGCATTTAAAATGATTATGGTCAAATCGGGCCACCGGCACCGCCAAACCAATCATTGGCTGGCGGCGTCGTGATCTGGACACACGACGTAATCCCGCGTGGTTACTTAACCATGTCAGCTCGAGCCATTGACGTCCGATCTGATCAGATTGGATCTGATCCTAGTGCCAAAAATGAGCCACGTCGCCCGCGCGATTTTGGCCAGGAGACCCGTGTTAGATCCCCAGGGCAGTCGCGTGGTTTAGATTTGATCTGGACCGTCTTATGATCAATCGCACGGTCCAGATCTTCCAACATACCATAGTTCATTTCAAATGCTTATAACTTCCAATCTAACTGTTCAAATTTCATGAAATTTAAAACATAAGATCTAGATATCCTAATCTTACAATCCATGGATTTTCAAGGCTCCATGCATTAAGATTATGGAGATATCAAGGTTTGATCATAGAACTTAAAACACAAATAACTTTCCAATATGTGGTCTGATTTTGACGATCTTGGGCTCGTTGGAAATCTTAGAACTTCCTCTCCAACTTTGGTGAAGGCTCCAAGATCTGGATCGGGCAGGATTGGAATATATTTAGGAATCTCCTGAATCTCTCTCTAGATCCTCTCTCTTCACCAAAACATGGTTTGAATGCATTGTTTTTGTGGGGACAAGCTTGGGGAGGCTATAGAAATTATTGGAGAAGGTTTTCTGTAGAGTTTTTGGGGCTGGAATGGCTTTTGATGATAGGGATTAAGTGTGTGAGTGTTAGGGGTTAAAATCTACTTAATTAGGATATTTTTCCTATTCAAAACCACCCTAGTGCATTTGGATGGCTGGGATCAACCAAGGGGCTTGCTGGGATGTTGCCATGTGTCTCAGGAGTAGTTGGGAGCAGGAAATAAAAAAGAACAAAAGGACATGAGGTGTAAAGGTGAAATTGCCCTTTGGGGCACATGGCTTGATCAAGAGCCATTTGATCTTGATCTAATGGCTTTGAATGCCCCTAGGAATGTTCTAGGGACTGACCCAATAGCTGGAATGATTTAGGGATGGAGAGAAATATATTAAGATGGGTTTTTACCATCTTTGACCCCTCCAAAGGCTTTGTTTGACTGTTTGACCAGTCAAACCGTCAAAATGACTGCTGAGGTGGTAGCTAAGTGGCACCAAGGAAAGATTAAAGTATTTTGGAAGAGGTATGAAGCCAACAGGAAAGCTATAAAGGAAGTTAAGGGTATCCTTAATGATTTTTGTGGTTGGACTGGACAACGTATAAATGCGGATAATTTTCCATTCTTTTTGATAAATTTGTCAGTTAAAGGAAAAAGAAAGTTATTATACATATTATGGGCTTTAAATATGTGAAAAACTTTAATTACCTTTGGGTAAAATTTGCCTTAAGAAGACTAGTGGGTGCTGATTTTCAATTCATCATTAAAAAATCCTTAAGGATGCTTAATATTTGGGGGAGCAAGTTCATTTCGTTGGAGAGTAAATTCACTTTGGTTAAATCAGTAATGCTCTCTTATCCCACTTTTAATGGTACACATTCTCTTGTTCCAAAATGAGTTCTTGAGAAGCTTAAAAAGTTATGTAGGAGCTTCATTTGGAATAAATCTAATGGAAGATTGGGTTTACATTACCTAAATTAGAATGATCTGTACAAGCCTTTGAGATGGGGAGGTCATGGATTATATTCAAGTGCTTCTAAAGTTCATGCATTAAGAGCAAGGTTGTCTTGTAGATTTGTTTAAGATAAGGATTCACTACTGCACAAATTATTGTCTCCTTAGTATGGAGCTTGGACGGAGGTTGGAAACTCAAGGAGATGATACGCATCTTCATGGAAATATTAAATGACATAGGAAAGATCTTGAATCCTATTTTTAGGTTGATAATTGGGAATGGATAATCTATTGATGCCTAGAAAGGCAATTGGGTTATGGACAAATGCATCAACAAATGGCCAACATTTGTGGTGCCTCAAGAAAATGATACAATTTTTGTCAAGAAATTTATTGCAAATTGTAGCTAGAACGAAGACGAGTTACTGAAATACTTTGGTAAGGAGCTGGTTGATCTGATTATGTAGGTGAAGATTAATCCAGAATCTGTTGAAGACATAATGGAACTTATATATCCAAAATCTAGAAGAAATATTTTAGGGTTGGCATTTGAAGCTTTGATGCAATGTTGTTATGAATCACAGGTTTGGAAGTGGATTAAAAAAGCAAAATTAATCTCTAGGTGGAGGTTTTTTGGTGGAGGTTATGTAGAAATGCTATTCCTACATTTCAATTTTTTTCTTACAGAAGATTACTTTGCAATGAAAAATGTTCTATAGGATGTGATGATGTTGAAGATATATAACATGTTGCAAGCAATTACATAAAGCTGGAAGAGGTATTGCAACATTTAAATAAAAGGGGATTTGGAATCCCATTGTTTGTTAGATTTGAAGATTGTGTTAATTGGTTGGAATTCCTTCCTCTGAAGGATTGTATACTTGTTAATCTTTACTGCAACACCATGTTCCTCTCAATGAAAGCTAGAAATAGATTCATTCATGAAGGTTTGGAAGAGAGCTCGGCATTGATTGCTGCTAATGTGGTTTGTTATTCTTTGGCCTCAAATAGCTATGGTAATTTCAACTCGGGCCACTAGGATGCTAACCAGTCGATCAGACTGTCCAATATTTGGCATCCTTGTTCCCCCGATTGTTAAATGTCAATGTTGACGCCTCGCTATTTTCTTTGTATAGAGCTGGAATTGGAGGTGTGTTCCGAGACTACAAAGGCAGATTTTTATTAGCATTTGGAAAATCTTGTGTTCATTGGGACTTTTCACAATTAGAACTTTTAGCTATTCAATCTCTTATGGATATAATTAAAGACTAGATGTTCAAATAAAAAGGAATTATTATTGAAGGCGACAATTCTAACATTATTTCATTTATTCAAGGTGCTCAAAATAATGGCTTCTAGAAGATGGAAGATCTAGATTTTTTAAATTCAATTATGTCATTTTTAATTGTATAGGGAGGAATAGCAATAAGTTAGCAGTTTTGTGTGATATCTTTGCTCTTTTTAGTAACTTTATTTGGGAAGATTTAAGGTTGAATAAGGTTCCTCCTTTTTTTTATTTGTTCAAGGAGGAATCTACTTTGTTGGTTGTTAGTTTTGTTTTCTTCATTATTAATGCAATTGTTTGCTCCTTTAAAAAAAAATGGATAGTCACTTCCAAACAAGTGAGTTTAAAGATACTTAAATAGGAGGTCACTCCCAATAAATTGAATTTAAGAATTTTTAAATAAGAGGTCACTCCTAGAAAAATAAATTTAATGTCAATGCTTAAATGAAAAATATATTCCAATTGAATAGATTTAAATGGTCAGATCAGGATAACATTAGGGATCATATTACCCAATCAACAAAAGTTCCAAAGGAAAGGATGTTACTAGGGAAGCTTATACCAATCCTTAAGAATAAGGATTTATACCAAGATGGGAGATCTATCTAAAAGAACTAGATTTTAGGATACTCAAATGGGAGGTTGCTCCAAAATGAGCAGATTTAAACATTTAGGTAATACCTAGGATTGTATTTCTCAATCAACAAAATGTTCAAAAGAAAAGGATGTCATATAGGAACTTACACTAATCCTTATGAATACAAATTTAAGTAAGCACTAGGGATTTTAAATTTTTTTAGTTCTAGTATAATTATTTACACACAATCTCATCACTTGGAACTAGCTCATTAAAAAACATCAATAAATTCAAGCAATTTATCAAAAAATATTTTATTTATTTATTTTTATTTACAAAAATTTATCTGTTATAGTATTTCTTGGGATATCATTCATTTATAGGCAACATGGGATAATTTTCTTTATAATATACTAATTGGAAGGATCCTCCTTAATAAACTTTCTCCACCATGAACAATCCTTCCCACATAAGCTCAAATTTACCACCCATCTTCCAATGTGCCAAAACGGGTCTTCATAGAATCAGGACCAAGTCTCCTATTAGAAAGTTCTTAAATGGACCATTTTGACATACATTTTGGATTTATATAACTCGATGTTCTATTTACCCTAAAAATGTTTTACTTGTAAACCATTGAGCTTTTTTAATTGAAGTATGTAGGTTATATTATAGTTTAATGCAATTCTAAGAGATGGAAGTTGTTACTTTAAAGGGAGAATAATTTCTACTCCAAAGATAAAAGCTAAAGACCTAGATTGAGTTGGAGTTCTATATATGGTATGTTATGCCCATAAAGCATCTCTCAACTTTTCATGCTATTAATGCTTATTATTATTTAGGGTTTTTATTAAGAATTACACCAATTTTTTATTGAAGGCCTCAACCTTTCCCAAGGGTAAGATGGTTGAGTTTCTCCAATCAGTTTTATGATGTTTAACAAATTTATTTATTTTGGTGCTTCAAAATGATGAAGCATTATCATATATTATGATTTGATAAGGAACACCAAATCAATATAAGATATGGTTTTCAAAGAAATTTAAGAAATAATATACTTTAACTTCACTTAGCAGAACTCCTTCAGCCCATTTTTGAGAAATAATATATTACTATAAGTATAAACCTTTTATCACCTATTGAGGATGGTGGATACATTTGACCAGTGATATCCATACCCCAGCTTTCAAAATGACATGAGATAAGTTTTAGATACAGGGCATTTAGTGGATCATGTAGGACCACCTCGTACATCTTTCATTGATTACAATGATGTTCAGCATTCATGCAGTCATCTATCATTGAAGGCTAGTAGTATCTCATCCAATTTATTTTCATTTTCATTTTAGGTTTGAAATTGTGAGCACCACATAATCCATTATACACTTCTTCAACTATATTCTACACTTTTGGTTTATTGAGATAGTGTAACCACATTTAATCAAACAAACTTCTATATAGGGTTAACAAAGGTATATGATAGAGATTTTCATTTAACCTGGTCTACAATAGATTTATCATGAAGGAGAATGTTTACTCATAAGTATTTAATGAAGGAATATCCCCAATCTAATATATCATCTATAGTAAGAAAAATCTTCACCTTAGATGGGGATTCTTTATTTATAGACTTCATGATTATGGGTGATAAGATTTTATGACCCTATATATATACTAAAATAAAATCTTGTTCCAAATAAGATAATTCATTAATGTGTATTTATAGGGTGTGTATTGTGAACTTTCTTCAACATGGTATCTGATACAAAGTAATGTTTGGAATATGATCAAGTAGTTTCATTATATACTAATGTTAAGGAATCAAGTTATCCTTTAGCACTTTATAGACCTCTATAACCTTGTTCATGATAGATCCAAATCCCTAAGATCTTTACTTCTTTAATTTTATTTAAAATGTTTAACTCTAACCTAGTTATCAGTGTTTCATACTCAACTTCATTATTCTTACAGTGTAATAACAAGTGGTAAGAGTTATGCACTAGGACTTTACCTAGAATGATGAATAATATACTAATTCCAACTTATGTTGGGTAATCTCTTGTGGTCCTTTAACTTTTTTTACAATACATAGAACCATCAAAGTAGAACTCATAAGTAGAGATTTCTTTTAATTCTATGTTAAAAATCTACTCATTTAGTAATTCAACAATTAATGAACAATTTGTTGGAAGTAAATGGGTTGCCAGGAACTCTGTTAGGGTTTTCCTCTTTCATAAAAAGCAAGGGAGTAAATATGACTCACATATTATAATAGAATCATTAAATGATGTGCTAATCTTCTTGATAATGTCAGATGGGTTATCAAATACTATAATAGATTTACTATGGATCAAATTTACTTTATGAGATAATATAAAATGCCTTATTTTTTAGTAGTGAAGATCAAGGCCAAATAATATTTCTTAATCAGAGGATAGTTTTATTTAGTTAGAAGTAACCCTATACTAATGTAATAAAGTGAACTCTCAGAGATCTTTGGGGACCATAGTTGAACATGCTGGGAAGCTGGAGAATTGAGGGGAAGGCTCAGAGAGCTCAGGGGAGGCTTTTGGAAATTCTAAAATTAAATGGGAGGGTCTAGGTTGAGCTACCTTACTCAAGTGATCTACCTAAGCTTATACAGTCAGGATAGATCGGGGTAACTACTAGATGGCCTCCAGGTGGAAGGGGACATCATCCCAGAGCCTCATGAGCTCAATCCTAGCAAAAAAAAGCTCTATAAACCTTTGGTTGGTGCTTGAGGATGGGCGGACCACCAAAACTAATTTCTCATTTGATCTGATCGCCACCGGTTAGGGGTTGGGTCAAGCTAAGGTGGAAAGTCATTTAGAGGTTCGGTAAGCTTGAGAGTGAGCTCAATTGGGCTTGGGGGAGCCTTTACCTAAACTTATATATTTTGGGTCAATTTGGGCTCAGCCTAGGACAAGCTAAGTGGTGGGATTTAGGTGGAAGGTGCATTGGGTAAAGGGGCACTAAATGCAAATGTCAATTAGGATTGGTTTGGTTTGAGGTAGGAAATGTCTTGGATTAAAGTGGTATTAATCACTTTGGGCTATCCTAGATGTTGACCCAAGTCAACCCAAGGGTGGGGTTAATTAGAGTCGGTGCTTTGGGTCTAGGGCAAGCTAATATAAGCGTTGAATTGGGCTGGTGGGGCCTAGGTTTGTAAATGGCTCAATCCATAGTGGTTTTGACCACTTTGGGTTAGCCTAATTCCTAGCCCAAGTTGACCCAAGGGATAGCTAGGGAAGGTTTATTAGGTTTCAAGGAAACCAATACAACCTTTTTGTTTGATCCAATTAGGCTAGGGTTAGAATTTGGCTCAAGGGCAACCTCTATTTGGACACTTGAGTCATGTAAAATGGCTAACGCAAGTGGACCCAAGGCTTGGGTCTTAAATAGGGGGTCTTTTAAGGGCCCAATGGGTCACCCCATGAATTTGAATGGGTTTGGAGAAGTCTCGATCAAGAGGTTTAAGAGGGTGGGAGTGTATGGAAGGTTTGGTCAAACTTGGTTGACTTGGTCAACCAAGTTGACCCTAGGGTTGGGTCCATTGAGTTCAAATTGATCACATGAACTCAATCGAAGAGGTCCCAAGCCATGAGGAGCTCATTTAGTTTTAAATAGGTGTTTAAACCCTTAAAGGTTACTTTGGTCAACCATAGTTGACTTGGTCAACTAGGTCAAACCAAAGTGTGGGTTTGGATACAATGTGTTCATAATGATATTTAGGATTCATTGAAATAGGTTTTGAAGGTTCATATGGGAGGGCCATGTTAAATTTTGGAGAAAATACCAAAAGCCACTTTAAAAGGCATTTTAGTCATTTTGAACCCTTGTCAACATAGGGTAAATCAAGATACAATAAAGTATAGGTTATTGATAAAACATTCATGATAAATATCATGGATTTGGTTATAAGATTTAGAAATAATCCCAAGGTCAAATTTCACTGAATTCCAAGTTTAGTGGCATGGGCTATAAATATTTGAAAGTTTTGCAACCTTTGAAAATCAATTTAGTTTCTAGGGTTAGGGAGCTTAGAATGAGCACAAATTTGGTGGGTTGGTCTTAGAGACATATATAAGAAATATTAATATGATAGACCCTAAATCATAGATCATTTGATTAGTTTTTCAAGTGATATAAAATTCACCTAGAAAGGGTTTCAGTAGTAAGGCCCTTGACCTTAGGATTTAGTTTGGAGTGCTAGATTTGGAGTGGATTTTGGACTTGAATGGTTGAACTTGAATTATCCACATCAATAAAATAAAAAAAATGAATGATTGGGATTGATTGGATATGATTTGAAGTTGATTGAAAGTGGTTGAAAGTTTGTGGAGGATGGACTAGAGATTGGATTAAAGTGTAGAATTGGATTTGGTTTTGACTAAGACCTATATAATAGAGAGATGAACACCTCAAATCATTAGGTCACAAAAAATAAACCCATATAGGTCCTAGTGGAGTCATATAGAAATGAGGTCGATAAATAGACCCTAATATGTGTAATAGAATGAAGTTATAGTGCACAAATTAGCATTGATTGAATAGAAGGGTGGAATTGGAGACTTTAATCTTAAGAAAAGGAAGGATCAAACCTTAGAGAATTAAAGTTGAGTTGGTACTAAGGGGGTGCCATAAAGGGTGTTATCCACCCCTAATAGATGATTGTGTGGTGGGGTTGAAATATGCCCAACATAGAGGATCGAGATTAAATGATCATATGATGGGTCGAAATATACCCATCACAGAGGAGCAGATTGAGTGATCGTATGGTGGGGTTGAAATATGCCTAACACAGAGGATTGGGTTGAATGATCTTATTATGGGGTTAAAATATTCTTAATATAGAGGATCGAGTTGAATAATCTTATGGAGGGGTCAAAATATGCCCATCATAGATAATAGGGTTAAATGATCTTATGATGGGGTCAAAATATGCCAAACACAGAGGATTGGGTTGAATGATCTTATGGCAAAGTCAAAACATGCCTATCATAGAGGATTGGGTTGAATGATCTTGTTGTGTGGTAGAAATATACCCATCATAAAGGATCGAGTTAAATAATCGTATGATGGAGTTAAAACATTTCTATTACAAAGGAGCTAGATTGAATGATCTTATGATGGGGTCAAAATATGCCCATCACAGAGGATCAGATTAAATGATCATATGATGGGGTCGAAACATGCTTATCATAGATGATTAGGTTGAATGATAGTATGATGGGGTTGAATCATTCCCATCACAGAGGATCGGGTTAAATGATCATATGATGGGGTCAAAATATGCCCGCCAAAGAGGATCAGGTTGATATTCATATAATGAGGTCAAAAAATTCCTATTATAAAGGATCGAGTTGAATGATCGTATGATGGGGTCAAAATATACTCATCACAGAGGATCAGAACTCAAGGAAAGTTAGCACCACCCAACCTCAAGGGAAATATAGCATGAAATGATCAATTGATGTTTTGATCTTTCTTGAAAATTTCTATGACAATGAAATTAAAATTAGCCAAAATTAAACCAAGATAACAAAACATTTCATTAATTAAGAATTCAAGCTATATCAAGCATAATATTTCTTAATGAAATGCCCATTGACATGTAACATAGGTTGATTTCCTTTACAATCCATTATGTAATATGAGGACCCTTTCTAGATTGTCTCCATAAGGAAGATTCCTTCCCATATTGGTTTAAACTTCACACCATTCTTTCGATGAGCTATGACAGATCTTCAAAGAACTAAGACCCAGTCTCTTACTGTGAAGGTTCTAGGTTGTACTAACATATCAGGAGCTTGAACCATTTGGGCATTATACAACTCTTAACTATGTTGAACTTGGAAATAATTCTCTTTAAGGCCTTTGAGTTCTTTAATCCAGAGTTGCGTATTCCACTCAATTGTAATTTTATTCTAGACTACAACTCTAAGCGAGGGAATCTGCACTTCTAGAGGGAGTACAAAACACTGGTACAAACTAGGTGGATTGGGTCGATGTCCAATAAGTTTTCTGATAGGCCCACAAGGTTTCCACCAACCTCTCATCGCATTGACATTTATTATCATCAATGGTCTTTTTGATAATCTACACCAAAGTTTTGTTGAAGACCTCAGCCAACCCATTAGTTCAAGAGTAATAGATTGTTGAGTATATCTAATCATTGTTATGACATCTTACAAAATAGTTAATTGTGCCGAATTGAGTACAAACTAGGTAGATTGTTGAGTATATCTAATCAATGTTATGAGTATATCTAATCCTTTATTCCTCTTCAAATATAATTCTCCGTGGAATGCCGAATTGATATATGATATTGTCACAAAAAAAACTTTAAAATATGTTGTGATGTTACATTACTTAGGGGAATTGCTTCCACCCTTCTTAAAAAGTAATTAGTCACAACTATTATGAAGTGATTACCCTTTGAAGGAGGGTCAGTTAGTCCAATAACATTTATGCCCCAACTTTTGAAGGGCTGTGTAGCTATTTTGGGATGCAAAACATTAGGTGGCTGATGTAAAACCACACCATGGACCTAGCACTGTGACAATGTTTAGCAATGTTCATACAATTGTCAATCATTGTCTACCAGTAGTACCTAAGCCTTTTGATTTTAAACATCATCTTTGGGCTCAATTGATGATCTCCGCATAGTCCATAATAGACCTCATTAATGATCTTTAGGGCCTCCCATTTTTCTAAACTACGTAACCATATTTGATCGAATGATAGTTGGTACAACGTATTATTGATTAGTACATATAATATGGCACATTTCTTGATCTGGTTGGCGAGAGATTTATCCTGGAAAAGTTTACCCTCTAGGAGGTATTCAATTAACAATCATCTCCAATTACCTTCTTTGTTAGTTAATGAAGAGGAATAAAGGATCTGGGGAGATTGCCTATTGATGTGTTCCAAATCTATAAGAGACAGGACTTGACGACTAAGATTCTCTATAGGAATGGAGTCTTCTTCTGGGCATGCAAAATCCTTTGTAAGCTTGGCTAGGGAATCTATTGTAAAATTACTTCAACAAGGAACCCTATACAAAGCTATGATAGGGATTTGCTCAAGCAGGTCACTAGTATGTTGATGGTACTTGAGGAGTTTAGGATTCAAAACCTTATAGGTTCTTGCAATCTTGTTGATTAATAGTTGAGAATCATGAAAGATTTTAATATCCATAATCTCCATAAGGATTGAAATTTCTAGACTAGTTATCAGGTCTTCGCACTCTACCTTATTTTTCATGTAAGGTTCTGATAAATGATAGGAAAAATGCATCATTCCCTTCTCTAGCGTTATGAAAATTAGGCCACTTTTTGGTTTTTCCAGGGATTATATATTTTTGGATTTTTCTCCATCGAGAGGATGCCAAACCATCAAAATATACTTCTGATATGCGATCGTCAGATTCCTTTAAACTCATGATTTATTCTTCGTGTAAATCATCATTTAATACGAGTGAGCCCCAAGGAAGTTGACAACGGCCTATCCTTTTACAACATGCAAGGGAATGAAAGTGATCTCAAATTGAAGCAATATCATAGACCATCAAGCTAAGCATCCTAACAACGTGGGTTGGGTCATAAGTTACTATTTTAGATTGACTCTAGAAATCAAACTGATTGAATGAGAAAGCATGCATTGCCTTAGCTTTTGGGCTGTAAAAACTAAAGAAAGAGGTACCATATTTTCATATGAAGATGTCTTTGGCTCAGGTAATAAAGAGCATTCTCTTTTCTCTTATCTTTGACTTGAGCTAGAAGAGAGTCAAGAAACTCGTCGAGGGCAGTAGTGTAAAGAATAAGACATTTTCTCGAAATGGGGGCAACTAATACTAGAAGATTGGTAAATATTCTTTGACGCATTTATAAGCATTACGATATTTCTCATTATAGATGAATTTGGTATCCTTCTTAGCTAGGATAGAGAAGGGATGACATCTCCTAGAAAGGTTGGATATATACCTTTTTATATATGTCAGCCTACCTTGGAGGGAACTTAATTGGGTGAGGCTTTTAGGAAGTGACATATTCAAGATGGCTTCAATCTTGGAGGGATAAATCTCAATTCCATGGTGCCTCTCTATGACTCCTGAGAATTTCCCTGAGGTGATGCAGAAAGCACACTTTAAGGTATTCATTTTGAGGTTGTAGTGGTGCAATCACTTCAAAATGACTCTTAGGTCATAAAGGTACCCTCTTTAACTAAGGTCTTGAAAACCAAATAATCGATGTAGCACTCAACTTGATTATGGATTAGGTTATTAAAGATTCAAGTCATGGCCCACCCGTAGGTTGCACTAATGTTCTTAAGGCCGAAGGGAATCACCTTATAAAAAAGGATTCTTATAGGGGTCCTGAAAGCAGTGTTTCTCTCATCTTCTTGGGCCATATAAATTTGATTATAACTAGACGATCAATCCATGATGGAAAAAATAACATGAATAGAGGCAATGTCCACCATAAGCTCTAATATGGGTAAAGAAAATGCATCCTAGGGACATGCCTTACTCAGATCCCTATAGTCAACACAAATTCAATTTTGACAATTCTTCTTTAGAACTGGTACAATATTGGCCACCCAAGAGGGGTATTATTCCTCTCAGATAAATTTAGCCATGACTAACTTCTTGACATCATAAAATACTTTTTGTTTGATTTCTAAATACATGTGTCGAGGAGCTTTATTAACAGGAATGGCGTTATGCCATATTCTAAGTTTATGAATTGCTATGTTAGAAGATAGACTCGACATTTCATCATATATCCTAAAAAAGTAATCCCTAAACTTACAAAGAAGTTGAATCAAATCCTTAGAATTATCCTCACTCAATAGGGTACTTATAAAAGTAAGGCAAGGGTCGTCGTTGGTTCCCAGGTTAACTTCTCTCAACTCATCAACTATCAATTTAATCTCTTCTTCAAAATTAGGGGGTGCATCTCGAACTTGAAGTTCACTGGGATCATCCAAATTCTCCAAACATAGCCCATGGAGGGGGTCGACGACTTCAGTAGGGACATTTTAAGATTCAAGATAATAAGTTATCATGAAGCAATATTTAACATGATCAAATGAACTAATGGTACACAAATCGATAACACTTATCAATTTTTTCTTAATTTTGGTTTGTCATATGTTCTCATGGTATTTAGCTTGACCCTTAGTCCATTGATATGGTATGGATCCTTTGGAGAAAGAACTCTTTACACATACTATAAAGTAGTCAAAAGTAATTCCATTAATTCATATAAATATGCCTCCTCGAGGATTACATCACTTTCATTCCTTGGGCTGGAGCCAAGGAATTTTTTTTGGATTTTCCTTACTTCTCCTCATAGGTTAGGAGCCTCTTTAATATCTTTCCCTACAACCCTGCCAGCTGATAGTGGTGTCAAAAGTACAGCATCGATTCTATTACTAATCTTTTCATAAATGGTCAATTCATTCATGTCACTCTGAACTCTTAGAGCCTCAACCTTAGGGTCAGTATCCTATTATAAAGTGAGATCAAACTTTGGAGTATGATTAACTTTTTGATAATCTAAAGAAATTTGGGCACCCCGTACATCCGATTCCTCGTCAAAATTAATTCCATATTTATAAATACCAGGGTTATTCTTCTTTCAAATGAAGGATGGCCTCGATCTCGTGCCCTTTGGGTCATCCTCCCACCTCTTTGAGGTGACATGTTTGGATGTCTAAGAACCATAATGTTTAGGTCATCATTTCTATCTAATTCTTATATTTCTTGATCTTTTTCTTTTTCTTCTTTTTTTCATTTTGATCCATTTGATCTTTGATTTTAACTGGAGCTTTGCCCTTTTATTTTCTACTTAATCTTCATCTCAACATTAGAATGGTAAGAGGACCCTTTTGGTATTAAATTTGTGGCATCTTCATATATCCTAATCTCTTGAGTTGAGAATGGTTACAAATCTCCCTTAATCACGTGCTCAATACTATCTCATTGGTACTTGATGAATTAGTGTAGGGTAGATGGAACCATCATATATTTGTGGATCTAGGGCCTACTAGAAGTGCATCGAAGGATATAGTCGAATCAATTATATAAAATTTTACTTTAGTTTTGAGTTCTCTGATTTTCAATAGAAGGGTGATCGAGCCCAAAGCTCTCTTGCCTTTTTTGTTGAACCCACGTAGCACCAACATATCAGTGGTGAGCTTATTGGTATCAACTTTAAGATAGGCAAGGGTCTTTATATTCATTATGTTAATCAATGCACCCAAATCAACAAGGACTCTTGATAACTTAAAATTCCCTATATTTATTATAATGTAAGAGGGCGATTATAATAGGCAGTACCCAGAAGTAGGTCTTCATCCAAAAACATCACTCTTATGATCTTTGAAGTAGATGGATTGATATTTTTATGTAGAAGCCAGTTGAGCAAGATAAATCTCTAGATCGAGAAGTTCTTTGATTAAAGACTCCCTCATTTCCTTTTATAGGACAAGGGCGTCATAGATGCTCAACTTGGTGGTTAACTTTCTAAGGTGAGCCAAAATATTGTAGTCAACCTTGAGGATATTGGAATTAGGAACCAGTTGAATGGAAGGAAGATTGGATTGTTGAGTGGTGACTAAAATTATATGATTGAAGATAACTTATTTTTCATTATCCTGAGGAGCAAGCCTACATGGTAAGACTTTACCATCACGACGTTGCACCTAGTTGATGTCCCCGGGAGGCCAAAATATGATGGAGTCTACACTCTCCATAGGTTCCAGATCACCATTTTCTAAGTGGGTGTTAGAATATGATAGATCTATCATAATAAGACTCACATAAAAGTTAATTTCAGCAAGTTCACTATCTAATTTGATCTCAGGTTTGCGATCACCTTAAGAGATTAAATATGTAAAGTCAAATTTTTGATGATTTGGATCAATCTCAATAGAAGTTTGAATTTCTTTAGAAGCATTATCAACTTACCTTTAATCTTTATGGCTAATCATCAAAATTAATGTAGAAGGATGCTTTTATTAAATTTGTGACCCTTTGCCTTTGATGGGGCAAAGTAAAAGTCAGATAATAGGAGCAGGGATGGGACTTTTATGCCACCATCCACCACTCAAATATATCTCTGATCTGTACACTTCCTCTCTTCAAAAACATTATTATTTTCTTTTTCAATCAATATAGTAGTTCCTATGACTATTGGAGAGGGAGGTAGCTCAACATCCTCCTACAAAGCCTCCAGGTCAACCTCCTAGATCAAGCCTTAGGCTCTCATCGAAAGCTACTAAGAAAGATAAAAATATTTGTTAATTAAGTTTTTAAGTGCCCGGGATAAAGCTATATCTCATCTATCTTCAATTGACAGAAAATTTTAGAATGATTACCTGAAAATGAATTTGACTGACCCTTATTCCTAGTATACCAGGCACTCTTTAGAAATGATAATATTACCTTCCATGTAATTCTTCTCTATCCAATCTTTCAAAATAATGGATTCCTCAATCAGAAGGTTGAGCGTGTGGTGGTAAGGATAATATTTGGGATTATCTTTTTTATCTGCATCCTCTGGCCTCCTAGCCTCAGGCAATTAGAAATCTGGATTTTTTAGAAGTTTCCTAAAGATCTTTCTGACCAACTCTCTTTTAAATGGGTATGGTCTATCCAATCTCTATTTAATGTAGGTTGAGGAGTTATTTGGAATGGTTGTCTCTGAACTGATGTTGGTGGCGGAGCACTAGTCTGACTAAATACTGGCTATTTCTCTTATAAACTATCAATAATGTGGCTGGTTTCTTCTCGATGGACTTTATTGGCTTTGGAGCTCTCTTGTCTTCTGAAAGATCCTTCAAGAATGGCATCCAAAGAGCCTCTTCCTGTAGGTTATTTGCCTTATTTAGGAGCTTCTAAAAGGTTTTAATTGTGAAGCCCTTTAGAAGAAAAGTGATAAGCCTGTGGATATTCTTTAGAAGAATATCCACTGCATGTTTCTCTTGCAACTAGGGTCAACACTTCATCCATAGGTTTCTCTATCTCAAGATTTACTCAACTAGTGACTCTACCAACTTTTTCTTTTCCGTGACGAGATTGCCCCTAGTTGTGCACTACCATACTCCTAAAAATCTCTTTAAAAATATATTTTCAAGTTCATTGAAAGTTTTCACTTAACTATTGGGAAAATCTGCGTACCACTAAAAAGCTATGCCGGGAAGACTACTTACAAACTAGCAAAAGAGTAGAGCATATGATCCCCCAAAATTATAACATCTTACTCAAAAGTGGTTCAGATATTGCCTCAAGTTTTTTAATTTAGATGAAAAATTTAAAAGATGGTGGCACAAAGTCTTTCGGATAAGGAACTAATCATATTTATCAGGGTAGGGTCTACCCTTGGGAATAGATATTATTCCTTAAGAATGAGCTAAGGCCTCTTTACATGGTCCTCGATCATATGCTTGATATCTTTATGAGCCTGTATTGGAGAGACTGAGAAAAATGATGGTTGGAGTATTGGTTGAACTAACGAGGCAAGAAAAACTAGTTGCTGGAAAGGAGGGACTATTGAAACTAACTCGGGGACCCTAGAGTAGGACTCTAGCTTCTTAGCCTAGTCAGTGACTTCTTGAGCAATAGGTTATTTTAGTTTAGAAAAGGTTACTATGATTTGTTTAAGCACTCTTGCATTTCTTTAACATGTAACAAAATGTAGGTGACTTGGGCCTCCAAGTTCTTGATATGTTGCTCTTCATCTCTAGCCCTGATTGATCCATCTTAATTTGAATAAACATTTAATGAACCTTCCTCCTTGCAAGAATATTTTTTGCTCTGCTCAGTCTCTTTACAGATCCTCTAGTCTCAACTATGCAAATACTACCAGTAACTACTTCCTCTTCCATCAACAAATCATCAAATTCCAGATCAAATGCCTCCTCAATTTCTTTCTCAAGATGTCCTCAACTTCTTATACTACCTCATCGATCGATTTATCCCTTATCGCTTCAGGGTCGATGGGTAAGTAGCCTTTGTAGTTCATCATATCATAAAACTCCTTATCTTGTATCTTTGATATGATGACTTGTAACTTAAAATCCTCAAATATTAGAGGCTATGCCATAAGTTATTTAATCATCTCTTGATCTTCATCTTAGACGGTCCACTCCCCTTCGAGTGTCCTGGGGTCAATATTTTGAAGGGTGGAATTCCTAATAGGGTGATGGACATCTACTTTAGGAGATGATATAGGGTCTTGAAGACTGATAGCTCATACATCAGGCAAGGTAAAGTCCTTAGATCCTTGGGTAGGGAGCTCAGAGATAACAAGTAAAATTTGGGAGAAACTGCTTGGGTCTTCAACTTAAGTATCAACTGAATTGGCAATTGAAAGATTAATTGAACTAACCGCTAGAACATTAACTAGTGAACCCTCTAAATTAGGTGGGACTGGGATAACACTGACTTTAATCTAGGGTTTCTTGACTGAAGACTAAGGTGACTCACCTGATGTGGCAGAACATCAACCCTGGTAATCTTCTTAGAAACATATCTTTTCTCAAGGGGTTTAGGCCTTTTGTCCTTAACTTCACTAGCCCCCTTGATTTAGAATCCTCCTTGGTTCTGACCACCACTAAGGCTAGCTTCACAAATTTTGGGGAAGGGACTGGTGGCCTACTAGTATAATGGAGGCCTTCTCTATGTTTAGTAAGTATGACACACTCCATTTTAGAGGACAAATAGTGTGGCACCAAATGGTAACCATCTACTAACATAGAAGTAGCCTACTATCTTGTGAACTATTTATTCTTCCTCACTGCTAAGGAGTTAAATTTCTTGCTTTAGATCTTTCTTCTTTAAGGATTTCCTTTTCAAACTTATGGATTATGTTCCTCAAAATCCTGGTTCTTTTTAAAAGTTTGCCATGGATGTTAGGCCCTTATGAACTAGTCCCAAGGCTAACTAAGAGGAGGGATAAATTGGTATTTAAAAAATTTCTCCAAACCAAAACACAAACAAAACTAAACCAAGATTTACCACAAGAGTAATGAAGTGCGGAAGAATAATAAAAAAGAATACACCAGATTTTATAGTGGTTCGATCAACTTGACTTATCCTCTCCTCAAAGGCATCCTTCGAGTATTGCACTAAACTCAGTGTCTCTCCTTTTTCCCCTACAGCAAGGCGGAGAAGCCCATAAAAAAACTCCTTCCACTGACCCCGGTCAGATAGAGAACCCAACTCCTTTTGCTTCCTCCTGAAGCAAGCAGAGAACCCAATTCCTTTTGCTTCCTCCTAAAGCGGACATAAATCCCAACTCCTTTTGCTTCCTCTAGAAGTAGGTAGAGAACCTTGATCAGTTTTTAAAATAGCCCTCTCTCAAACCTCCAAGGAACCAGGGACGATGACCGGAGAAGATGACTTGGATTAATGCTTGGAGCAACCATTGTGAAACCTCTCATAAACTCCCCCTCACAAGATCCTCCTTCTCTCTCCCTTACACTCCCTCTCTTCTTGGCTCTCTCAGGTCAGAACAGTAGCAAAAGATACACTCTTGGGTAAAACAAGAGGTCTTAAATAGAAAAGCTTCGGATTTACTCTTAATTGCAACAAACCAATTTTATCATCTAGGATGATCGGCCATTTGTCTTGTACGACCAGTATAAATTCAGCTCAATTTGTTATGACGATTTGGAAGAGTCAGGACGATTATAAGGTTACTTTATTCAAATCGTCCAGGATGATAGGATATCATCCAGGACAATAGGATATCATCATGTACGATTAGTTCAAGTCTTTGAATATCATCCAGACCACCATCATGGATGGATGATTGGATGATGAAAAAATAGCAAGATCATTCGGGCCGATTAGTACAAAATGACCAATATCATTTAGAACATTGCCCTGAATGGATGTCTAGATGATGGAAAAATGACTTGATCGTCCAGGCTGATCTCATGATTATCTCGGACGATTAGTTCAAATCAGTATATATCATCCAGAGCATCGCTCTGAAAGTAACCAGGCCAATTATATATCATCCAGGAAGAACTAAGGTTTGTTAACTGATCATCTCGAATGATCCTGTGATCATCCATGATGATATGATCGAGTAATTAAACCTTAATTACTTTCCTTAATTACCAGATTAATTTAGAAATAATTGTAATGCATCATCCAGGATAATGTCCTGGATGATGTCCAAATATAAAAGATGCCTAAATAGATATGACGGCTGATTCTTTCTTATTTGAGCCTATCATCCCGAACGATACTAATATTAAAAGTTCGTTAGGGATGTTAAGCCCTATGAACTTAGTCCCAAGCTAACCAAGAGGGGGGGGTGAATTGGTATTTTAAAATTTCTTTTCATAAAGAATGAAAATCACATAAACCAAAATCACACCACAAAAATAAATGCGGAAATAAAGTGCGGAAGCAAGAAAACAAGAACACATGAATTTATAGTGGTTCAGTCAACTCGACCTACGTCCACTCCCCGGAGGCGCCCTCCGAGTATTGCACTACAAACGTGACTCTCCTTTAGCCCCCACAGCTAGACGGAGAAGCCTTTACAAAGAACCTCCTTTTTGCCACCCCGACAAGGCAGAGAACCTACCTCCTTTTGCTTCCTCCTGAAGCTGGCAGAGAACCACAACAAAAGCTAACTCCTTACCTCTGCCGACCCTTCCACGGATGAGAACTTCTAGACGAAGAAGAAGCAGAGCGATCCTTGAAGCAACCCTTGTGAATCCCCTCACAAGCTCCCTCTCACAAGATCCTCTCTCTCTCCCTCTCTCTCTTTCTCTCCTTAAGGCCTTATCAGGTCAAGGCAGCAGCCAAAGGTCATCCAAAACATTGAACAAGAGTTCTTAAATAGAAGAGCTTCAAAGGAGCTCATTAATTGCAAGTTGCCGACATTATCGTCCAGGCCGATATGGACATCGGCCTGGCCAATAAGTACAAAACTCAGAAGATTGGCCAGAGTATCGCCCTGGATGCAAAACTGGACGATTGAAAATTGGCTTGATCGTCCCGGCCGATCAGTTCAAATCAGAAGAAAATCGTCCAGAGCATCGCCCTGAATTCGAGCTGGCCGATATTTATCGTCCTAGCGTAACCAAGGTTTTTGAATAGATCGTCCTGGCCGATCTTATGATCGTCCAGGACGATATGATCGTATCAATCATCATTAATTACTCCCTTGATTTCCTTATCAATTAAGGCATAATTTTTGAATATCGTCCAGGCCGATCAATGATCATCTTGGCCGATAATTTAAAAATGCAGTATACCTTAATTGTCTATGGCGGTAACTTCTTTCTGTTTTGAGTTTATCGTCCTGGCCGATACACGTATCGTCTAGGCCGATATGTTAATGACGGCTGCCTTAATTAAGAATCCTTATTTAGAATTTTTTGTTTTAAGCCTGATCATCCAGGACAATGTAAAAATAGTCCTGGCCGATATGAGTAAAAATAGAAATTCTAAGTCTCTCAAGTGTGTGTGTGTAGGGTTTCTTAGCATCTGTCTCTTTGACCATTACAAGTAGACTCAAGAAGTGAAAAACAAAAGTACAGATTGACTCAACCCTAAACCTACGCAATCCTGAACTGGCTTCGTCTGTTCGTATGATCTTCGATTCTTGAAAAGTTAGAAGAAATAAGTAGTCCAAGAGAATCAATAGTGTTTGTCAATCATCAAAACACAGGTCATAAAAATAGGTTTGCAACAATCTCCCCCTTTTTGATGAAGGCAAAACACTATGAAAACAATTAGTAGTCTCTTTGACCTAACTCAAAAAAAAACCAATTTGATAAGAAAAAGAGATCCATTCACAACTTAGTTTCAGAAAAATATCTTATCGAATAATATACCAAAGTAATTTATCACAATCTTGAAATTCAAAATCATGCCTTTGAAAATATCAAGTGACACGTGAATTCTTCTAAGATTTAAAAGTTTGAAAGAGAAGAAAGCTTGCTTTTGGTGAGCACATTTTATGCCTCTTATCAATTGATTGGCACACTTTTTGCATCTTTTGATTTTTGATATACTTTGTGTATCTTTCAATTTTTTTTTGGATTTTATTGCGCATCTTTTCATTTTTCTTTTTCTTTTTGGGGCTCATTTTATGACCTTGTCATTCTTTTCAAGCTATATCACTTTTTAAAACTTTTAAATACACTCAGTTGTGAGTATATCTTCCAAATATTAGAGGAAAAAACTCACTCTTTAATATAAGAAAGAACAAACCACAAAATAGAATCAAAATCATATGATAAAAATAACGACAAGATTACAAAAATTTTGAAGGTAATATAAAGACTTTGACCATCATATATATAAGATAGATTACTATTTTCCTCAAGTGCATTGAATTCAGCTTTAAACCTCGAGTTAGCACTTTCTAAAATAGCATTATCAACTCTCAAATAGTGCTCCCTAATTTAAACTTCATCAATATATATTTTAAAATCAGTTTTAAGTGAGGTGTATTTTGCTTTTAATGAATCATGCTCAGTGATAAACTTAGAATGCTTTTTATTCAATTCATCAAACTCATCAAGTAATAACATGTGATTGCTATCAATTTGGAAGTAATATTTTAATAAAATTTTATACTCTTTTTATAAATTCAAAAACTCTAATTTCAAACTAGCATGCATTTTCTTAAGTTTCTTATATGATGCATGAATTTTCTAACAAACTTCAAGTAATTGTTCATAACTTAGTTCACATACCTCTTCTTGGTTAGACTAACTAAGATGATCATCGACCATCAAGAATAAGTTTGTTATCTCCTCCTTAGCTTAAGTCTTAGAGGAGTTAGATGTAGAATCCACCCATAATGCCTTTTGGAACTACTTCTTATCCTTATTAAACTTGGGTTTCTCCTCACCCTTCTCCTTGCTTAAGTGATCCTTAAGTGTAGGAAAATCAACTTTGACATGTCCAGGCTTCCTATATTTAAAACAAATAACATCAAAATAACTTCTAAAGTTTTTGTTATCCTTATCTTTTTTTTTTTTTACTTCTGATGATGCTTATGATTCTTCCTTAAAAAGCTTTTGAATTGCCTAGTTATGAAGGCAACATCATCGCTTTTAGACAGGGAAGAATTTGTATCTATATAATTAGCTTTCAGTGCCATAATTTTCTCCTTGTTCTTATCACCTATATCAAGTTTTCTTTGGTTCACCCCTTGCTCGTAAGCAATGAGTGACCCAAGTAAGTTATCAACATAATAGGAATTCAATCTTATATTCAATAATTGCAGTAATCTTAGCATCAAAAGAAGAAGGAAAGCATCTCAAAATCTTATTGACTATTTCATAGTTAGTTAACTCTCTTCCTAAGGTATGCAATGAGGTGAAAATTTGAGTAAATCTTGTATACATGTCAGAAATCATTTCAGTACGTTTCGTACAAAAAAGTTCGTAGTCTTGCAATAAAATATTCAACCTAGAATGCTTAACTTCATTTATTCCTTCTTAGGTAATACACAATCTATCCTAAGTTTCTTTACAAGTAGAACAAGTTGAAACATATATGTAATCTTCAGATTTCAAAGCACAGAAAAAATAGTTCAAGCATTTTACATTCAGTTGAGCAAAATCCCTATCATCAAAAGTCCATTTAGTAAAATAAAGTTCAATTTTAATGCCATTAATTTCATAAGATGGAGGTGAATATCCATCCTTAACAAGCATCCAAATGTGATAGTCAATCAATTGTAAAAATGTAGAAATGTAAGTTTTCCAAAAATCAAAAGGAATATTATCAAACAAAGGTGGTCAAGTATAGAATACACTTTTGCAGTATTATAATTACCAAAGTTAGCCATTGATCAAAATTCAAAAGTTTTTAAAAACTCAATTTTATGAATCCTGCAGTGATACCACTTAAAAATTTGTTTGGGATGTTAGGCCCTTATGAAATAGTCCCTAGGCTAACCAAGAGAAGGGGTAAATTGGTATTTAAAAAATTTCTCCAAACAAAACACAAACATAACCAAACCAAGATTTACCATAAAAATAATGAAGTGCAGAAATTAAATGTGGAAGAATAATAAGAAAGAATACACCATATTTTATAATGGTTCGGTCAACTTGACCTACATCCACTCCTCGGAGGCACTCTCCAAGTATTACGCTAAACTCAGTGTCTCTCCTTTTGCCCCCACAGTAAGGTAGAGAAGCGCATATAGAAACTCCTTTCCACCGACCCCAATGAGGCAGAGAACCCAACTCCTTTTTGCTTTTTCATGAAGTAGGCAGAGAACCAAACTCTTTTTCCTTCCACCTGAAGCAGGCAGAGAACCCAACTTCTTTTGCTTTCTTTAGAAGTAGGTAGATAACCTTTATCAGTTGATGAAGTAGACCTCTCTCGAACCTCCAAGGAAGCAGGGATGATGATTAGAGAAGATGACTTGATCATTGCTTGGAGCAACCTTTGTGAAACCTCTCATAAACTCCCCCTCACAAGATCCTGTCACTCTCCCTTGCATTCCCTCTCCTCTTGGCTTTCTCAGGTCAGAACAATAGCAAAAGATACACTCTTAGGTAAAATAAGAGGTCTTAAATAAAAAAGCTTTAGATTTTCTCTTAATTTCAACAAACCGACTTTATCATCCAGGACGATCGGCATATTATCTTGTATTACCAATACAAATTCAGCTCAATCAACTAGGATGATTTGGAAGAGTTTGGACAATTAGAAGGTTACTTTATTCAGATCATCCAGAATGATAGGACATCATCTTGTACGATTAGTTCAAGTCTTCGAATATCATCCAGACCCTCACCCCAGATGGATGTCTGGATGATGGAAAAATAGCAAGATCGTACATGATAATCTCATGATCATCCAAGCTGATTAGTACAAAATGACTAATATCATTCAGAATATCGCCCTAAATGGATGTTTAGATGATGGAAAAATAACATGATCTTCTAGGCTGATCTCTCGATCATCCCAAATGATTAGTTCAATTCAGTACATATCATACAGAGTATCGCCCTGAAAGTAACCAAGCTGATTATACATCATCCAGGAAGAACTAAGTTTTGTTAACTGATCATCCCAAATGATCCTGCGAGGATGATATGATCGAGCAATAAAACCTTAACCGCTTTCTTTAATTACCAGATTAATTTAGGCATAATTGCACTGCATCATCTTGGATGATGACCAAAAATAAAAGATGCCTAAATAGCTATAACAGCTGATTCTTTCTGATTTGAGCCTATCATCCCATATGATGTTAATATCATCCAAGATGATTTGCTTAATGATGGATACTTTAACTAGGATTCCCTAATTAAGGGTTCTATTTTAACATATTATCCAAAATGATTTTTAGATCATCTCGGATGATTTGATCAAAATAGAAAACACTAATCTAACAGACATATTTTTTCTCCCAAGTTTTTGTGTGCAAGGTTACTTAGCATCATGATTCACATCATATACAATTAACTCAAGAAAGGGTAAAAGATACTTGACGTATATTAAAAACTGACTCAGTCCTAATCTACCCAATCTTGATTTGTTTTGATTTGCAATTTGATCTTATGGACCTGAAATATTAGTAGGCAAGGCAGTCGTAGAAAAAATAAAAATGTTTACTATCATAAAAAATCTATTTCCTAAACAAAAAAAATCTATTTCCTAAAATCAAATTCTTAACACTTTTTCATTTATTTTTCCTTTGGAGTTTCTTGTTTGAGTAGTCCACAAGGCATGGCAGGGAACTAGTTATCTTAGTCACCCTCTCCTCCTCTCTAGTAGCAGCCATGGGGTGGAAACAATTCCCTTTAAGGAGAGGAGAAGATGCAAGGATAAACAACTCCTCATCAACCCCTTTCTCTACTTGGCCCAGGGTCTTGACTTCAACAACTTTCTATACTTTCACAATCTTCTTTCTAACTCTCCTCAAGTAATTCTTCGTCATATTCTTACTTGTGAATGGGATCTCAAAACTTGATCCCTTCTCAAAAACATACTTTATTTCATCAATCTCAATAGGAGCTTCTAACTTTCCCTCCTCAATATTGAGATTGAAGTATTTAGCCCCTAACCCCAAGACCAACTTCAATATAGGGCTATCTAATGTCTCCTCATTTATTGACTGGTCAATGGTTTTAAATCCCAGACCAAACTGAATTGTTTTTTTAAAGTCATCCTCCTCACATGTCAAACTTTCTCAAAGGAAAAAACCAGCTTGCTGGTCATTGAATTGAGTTGATTTTTTTGGAATTTGAAAGAAGAACTTGAATTAGATATCTTTGAAATTCAATTTTAAAAAATAATAACGGACCATGGATTTTATCACATATGTTAAGTTGTAAAACTCATGACCCAACATATGATGACAGAATACAAAGAGTAATTATGGCTTTAAAAGAGATTGAATTTTTCATTACATATACTAGACTACAAAGGAATGTTGTAGGTAGCATATGATGGTGTAAATTTCAGATTGAGTTTTGAAAATATTTTGACTTTCAAAATTTGATGAATTTTCTCTAAATTTTGAAATATAATATGTTGAATTTGCACTAAACTAGAAGGCTTAAAAAATTAGCAAAAAATTTTGGGAGAGTTGTTTGCTTGACTTTTCCACATTATTAACTGATTTAAAGGTGGAATGTCAAAGCTTGAAGTTCAAAAAATTTAAGATCTTGAAATTGAGATAAATTGGACCCCATGCAGTTTTAGAATTCAACATATCAAGTTAGACTTAATAATGCATGTTCACAAAATTCACATGGAGATTTTAAGAATTTGGCTTAATGCTATCACCCTACAAGTCAACTTGGGGGCAAAAGGTAAAAGCCCAATTTTTAGATAGAGGTTTCACCTCTCTTTTATATATGAAGTTTTTTGATGTTGATTGAGCTCTCCCAAAGAAGAAATGGATATATATGCTAATAAAAAGATTAGCTATTTAAGACTATCGATGAAATAAAATTTTACCAATATTAGAAGAGAGAGAGATAGAGAGAGAGAGATAGAGAGAGAGAGAGAGAGAGAGAGAGAGAGAGAGAGAGAGAGATCATGTCCTACTAGACATACCATTTTTTTGTTTGGGTTGAATTTGAAAATAGGTTTGAAAGTTTAGTCTTCTTTGGAGAATTTAAAATTAACTTTGAATTTTAATTTTAAAATCGAGTATCCCATTAGAAGAGGTATAACACCTTGAGAGGTGAAAGTAAGATTCCAAAATGGGGATAAGATTTAGAATTGCAAATTCCATCTAAAATATCATAGCCAAATTTAACATATAACTGCATATGGCCTTGAAGGTCCAAAGTGAAGTTTAATTAAATATCTAGCTATGATAATCTAGATGAATTATCGTTAATCTCATATTCAAAGTTTTGTTAACAAATGTCATATCTCTCCAAAGGAAGAGATTATCATTCATTTATGGTTATTCGAATATGGCGATAATGATTATCATTGATTTTAATTTTCCCAAAGTACACTAATTTTATTTTAAAAACTAATTTTTGAAAAGTTGAGTGTGGGTTCTAAATCTCCTACAAACATAAGCTCTCATAGTTAATTACATATTAGGGAGGCTGAATTCCGTACAAATACTCTCAATTAAAATAACAGCAAAATTCTATTTAGAATTTTTCTTGAAGTGATATCAAAGGAGATGAAATTGGAATATGAATTGAGAATGGATCAAGTTTTGAACACTTATTTTTGGAGTCAATGGAGGAGGGGTAAGAGACACTTTGAGATTTTAAAATAATTTAGAAGTTTCCCAACATAATCTAAGTGTTAGACTTTAAATTTTAGATTGAGAGAATTCTTTTTTATTTGAATTGATAATATTATTAAAAATATAGGATTACATTCTCAGAGGTTGGGGTCTTATGATTCAAAATCTTTCCCAGATCCTAAATCTAAATGGGGCACTAGACTATAGTAACTTGAACCTAGCTAATGCAATGCAAAATTTGCACTTACCGTAGCCTCGATTGGAGAGCCAACTAACCACTTAATAAATTTAAAATACACGAGTCAAGTTATTTTTATGAAAGAGTGGTAGGGACATTGTAATTAAAGTTCTGAGAATTAGGACTGATGTCTAGAGTAGATCCTAATTGGTCCCTTGACTTATGGAGGATGAGAAATGCTTAAAGAGAAATGTGATTAAAATTTTAGACACTTTTAATTAGTTTCTAATGAAATACATGCTGAACGACTTGATTAAATACATAAAAGGAAATGTAGTAATTTTTGAAAAATAAAAAGCTTAAAAAAATATTTTTCCTCGAGATTACATACCATCCCCTTGATAGATCTACGCCCTCAAAGGTCAGGTGGTCTGCCAAAACCCGCGCATAAGGAGATTCCAAATAAGAAAGAGAGGGTAAATTATGCTTATGCTAACTCTTGGCTATCTCGGGCATATTCTTAGATCGTTAGAGTTTTTATATTTTCTTAAAACTTTAATTAAATTTAAGTTCAAAAAGTTTAATATGTGCCCTCATGAGCCTCTGTGTATTTAGGCTAAAATAAAAAAAGGCATGCAAATCATAAAAAAACTAAGGAAATTAGGCAACCCTGTATACAATCATATTAAATCAAAAAATATTAATAAGTTAAATCAATTAAATAAATATCCATAGAAAAATTGCCTATTCATTACAACCGAGAGATTACATAAATTAAAAGTGGACGGGCACCACTAACCACGAACCTGGATTCTAATCCTATGATAGATGCAAGTGACTTTGAGTGGGATACTCTCTGTCTTCAACTCTTCCTTCTCCTCTTTGAGCTCCTTGGATTTGTTGTACATGTATACCAAAATGAAAAAGAAAAACCTTCCCCTAAAGGGTAGGTTATTCTTTGGGAATTACAATCATCCAAATTTGGGCTTCCAAATACAAAAGGACTATCATTCAAAGGGGTATCATTTCCTCTTTGGAATCTAATTCTGGATATCTATATCCCAACACAAATATATTTTTACAACTCAATATTTAATCAAGTTACATCAACATAAGAATAAAAATCTATACTCTCATGCAAGGTTATTCTAAGCATTTCAAAATAAAACACATCCCAAGAAATTTATATGTGTAGTAAAAGTAAATCACACTTGCCCATGCTCTTATTCATTTTGGGGCTAAGTAGTTGAAGCTCGTACAACATTTATAATAATTATTAATTTAGCACCATTTAATTGCCCTACATGAGTGTGGTCATCTGTAGAAAACTCAATGAACAACCAGGTTGTAATTAAAGAAAATAAATTTTCACATCAATCTACTTTCAATCATAATATGCAATGAAAACTAAAAAAACCCGACACACAACAGTAAAAGTAAACAACAACCTAGCCTTGACTAGAGTTTATCATCCTAGCAAACCATCTAAAGTGCATGAGAAGGCTATGTGGTTAAGATAGATCCTATGCTGGGTAGTTTGTTGAAGTTGTATAGTGTTTGGATTGTTGAAGGTTGAAGGGTAAATTTATGTTTAAGCTTGAATATTAAAGTATTAAGGTTTAACCTAGGATTCATTTTAAAGATTAATTAATCAAATATATTTAATTAATTATAGATTAAGCAATTGATTGATTTTAATTAATTCAATTAGTTGATGATTTTAAAGATGAAATTATTTTAGATTTTCCACCAACCAATTTGTGGCGTTGTCATAGCGGGCTTGAGGAATCAGGCCTCCTTAGGACACTTAGCCCCGCAACTTAAGGTAGTATAGCCTATAAACTAGGTTGATGTTTATGAATTAAAGATTTTTAATTAAGTAATTAAATGTCACTTAAGTTTAAGGATTTACACTACATTGAATCTATTTGTGTCATTATTATAATAGGCTCGAGGAACCAAGCCTCTTTAGAACACTTAGCTCGTAGCTCAAGATTGTCTATCCAAAAAACTTTATCTTTGGAGTTTTTGTTATGAATTAAAATATTGGTTAATTAATTTTATTAATCAAACTATAGTTTTTTGGTGTTTTAACCAATTATTGAATTTATGGGATTATTGAAATTATATAAAAGTATTAATTAAGGAGTTAAAAGTTGACTTTTAAAATTAGAATGATCTCTAGAATTTTAGTTTTTTTTTTCTTAAAAACTAGGCCATAAAATGAGTAATAAGACTTTGAGTTTGATGAATTTAGAATTTTTTGTATTAAGTTATGATTTTTCTAAGTTTGGAACTAGTTTTAAAATATATTTGACCAAAAAGTTAACTTTTTTGAAATCACTAAAAGACAAGAGGGGGGGTGAATTGTGAAAAACTTTTTCTCAATAAACAGTAACCCTAAACAGGAGTTCTAATCTTTTTATTATTTTTGAAATTTGACAACAAAACTTAAACAAATTTTCTTTCACAAATTTCACCACGCAATAATTATGAAAAATTAAGTGCAAGTAAAAGTAAATGAAGACAAGGAAAAAATACACCAAGAATTTTATAGTGGTTCGGTCAAACAATGGCCTACGTCCACTCCCCGGAGTCCTCCACTCCGGGATTTTCACTACAAGCAATAGCTCTCCTTTAGCCCCCCTTGGCAAGGCGGAGAAGCCTTTACAATACTCCCTTTTACCAACTCGGCGTGGCGGAGTGCCAAACTCTATTTTCACCCTCCTGGCGATGGTAGAGAACCTTCTCCTTTTTCTCCCTCCTGGAGAAGGCAGAGTACCTTGAGGTCAAGGATGTAGAAGAGCCTTTCCCTTGGAGATCCTCCCACAAATTCTTCTAGGGCCACAGGAGGAACAAGATGCAGCAAGTTTAGAGCAACCGTGTGATCTCCCTCACACTTCTTCTCCCTCACAACGCTCACCTTCACCTTCCTCCCTCAAAACCCTAAAGAACTTCTCAAGAGCTCTCTCCCCCTGTTTGA
>NW_021319802.1:0-13468 GCF_001605985.2 Dendrobium catenatum
TTGGGTTGCATAAATAGGATCTATCAAATATATATATATATATTTGGGCATTGAACTCTAGAATAGATGATACAGGATTGATTGGTTCATAGAGTTAGATTCAATTGTTTAGTTTGATAGATTGAATTGATCAAGAAAACATGAGTTAATTAATTTAATTGGCATAAATGTTAATATCTTACCCAAATTAGTTCATATTGGCTCAACCAACCTTCATACGCTACAATTGGCCTGCAACCCAAGCAAATAATCTTCAACTTCATGTGGACAAGTGCCAGTGTCAGATGGAAGGGAGTGGCAACATCTTGCACCAACACCATCCCCAGCCACCAAAGGACCAATCAGTTGGAATCAAAACACGAAGTTCTGTCGAGTAGCACATTTGTGGACTCAATTAGCAATGTGCCCTTATATTGATATAATTTTTTTTTAAATATCCAAATCTTCTTTGGATCTACTACCAGTTTTGTATGCTCTACCTTAATGAGGCATTTATTTCAAAAATATTTTTCTTGATATGAGGAGTAATTCACGTCATTCTTAGTAAGCAATGAAACTTACGTTTGTTGGACCCAAACAAAGAGGCAATGGACCACCTTGAAATATTTTTGTCGATCTACAAGACCTTTCGAATTGTCACCACATGTAGAACCACGATATCATTATGAAAATTACCAAGTTTTTCAATCAATGAACAAAAGGGGAGATAACAAAGAGCAAAAATCTGTGTCAATGAGAGGAATGAATTAACTGGGGTGTCCCAAGGATAGGAGAGAGAAATCATAAGGAAATAGAGAAAAATGAGAGAGACTAGATTAGGGAATCTTTCAAATTCAATTCATAATTCAATAATAATCCAAATAACCTGCAGTAAACCTTACTTGCAAAAATAGGTTAAAACATAAACCAAAATTAAATTTGAGGCATATAAACATAATATCCAAATGCAAAATAAATAAAATCCAAATATTAAATAAAAAATAGTAAGTTATGAAAAATGAAAGTAATTTTGAAAGCATGTGCGTTATACAACATGCAATTTTACTAATTAGGGGTTTATGGGGTATAGTTTATATGACTTTTACTCATAATAAGTGGTAAGATAATTCATTTACTGAAAAATATAGAAACCAATGAATGGAAAAAAGTTTTATCTTTGATGAGTGAATATTATGCATAATGCAAGAAAGGATGATAATCATATATATTGCACTTATTAAGAATGCTATGAACCAGTAATGACAATAAAAAATAAAAGTATCAAAATAATTCAAGAATATGAAAGGAACTAGAAGAGCATTACCCATTGTAAAAAATCTTGCCCTTCAACACGAGCAATAGACCTATCATTCTCAACAGACCTGCTAACCAAAATGTATGTCTGCACCTCATCCAAGCACTACAAATACCACAAAATCATCTCATGAGCTGATCTAAGCATGTGAATATGAACGCCTAAACATAAATATTAACAAAAGAAAATAGAAAGTCATAACTCTATAAGCTGTCTGTGTTAACCACCACCTAATTGGTGAACATTGCATTATTAATGTATAGATATGGAAAGATATTCAAATTGCACAGGATTTAATAATGCAAAATAAAAAGATTTATAAATCAAAAATTAGTTAAACTTAACCATGGTAACCAGTTCTCACTGCCAGTTTAGAAACTCAAAGGAATGAATTATAATTTTGGGTCACATGTACTCCAAAAGATAAAAGGCCAGGTATCAGTAGGCAGCGCATTGTTGAATTTAATAATTTTTTAAATTTTATAATATCAAAAGATGCTGTGGGTAAAGATACAAATTAAAATAAATGAAATAGAGTTTAAGGATTTTTAGAAATGGAGAGGATCTAAATGTGGTCCCAACAAGATTAGCAACTCGGCAAGGAAGTTCCACAATTTTCCCTTACATGTACCTCGATCATTCTTAAAGATTCAATCTCATCCAATGCAAGTAGAGAAAATCGGTACCACAGTGCAGCAAAATACAAGTCAGAAAATAATGAAGCACCTACCTATAGTATAAATGAGCAGAATAATCAAAAGAAAAGTATAATATCATCCAGGCAGTCTACTGATGAGCGAAAAAAGCAAGCCTCATCAAAAACATTACTAAGGACAGACAAATAGCATCGCCAACCATTAGAAGAAGATCCACTTTTAACCAAACAACATGTCCAATGTATAAACTTCATATAAAAAGAGTTACCAGAAATTGATCCACTAACTTATTCCTTAAAACATACCATGAATTAATTTGTAAGAAAAATCTCCCATCAAAGATGTCATAGTGAAAGACATGGATGAATCAGCATTTCTTCCCTTCATTTTTTTGAAAGCAGAAATGAAATCCTTAATTTGAAGTATTTTACAACTCATAGCAAGCAGAGAGTAGAAAAATCAAAAAATTAGACATTAATGGGCTCAAATGGAAATAAAATAACATAAAGTTGCTTTTCCCAAAGTACAATGTACAAAAAAGAAGACCAGCCCCGGCAAAAGAACAAACTGGGTAGGTTTTCACAACATATGCTAGCCCACCGACACTGAAATAAAGAACTCTAGGTGATTTTCATGATTCAAAAATGCCTCTTAATGTATGGTTCAAATCAAATCATAAGGTGTTAAAACCATTTATCATGCATGGAATTGCATTCGTTTCCTTTGCTTTGCTATGAATATAGATGGCAAAATATATTATTCTTCAGGAGAAGCATTACATAGTCCAATTCACATATAAGGTTGGTGGTATAATGAAGAACGTGATTAATGAATTTGAATGTTTCAATTTGATTACGAGGGCAAACAACTTCCCTTGAATGAGTTATTCAACTCTACTCCGTTGTAGCTTTCTAGAGCTTGATTCATCAACTAGTTGTGAGGAAGATTTATGATACAAATAATGAAAATTACTCCACTATTTTCAGAATTATATATAAAATAAAAGATTTGGTATATTTGAATATGCATTAATAATCAAATTGGGTTTTGAACAAACATATGGAGTGTAATTTAATAATAATAGATCTAGGGTGGGATTATGAACTTGAGCAATCAAGTCATTAATAAGAGTACACATTTTAGATATCTTAATATCTATTGTTCAGAGTGATGGTGAAATAGATGTGGATATTATTAGTAGAATTCAAGTTACATGGTTGAAGTGGAGGAATGCATCGGGCTTGTTGTGTGATAGAAAAGTCCCCCTCAAACTTAAGGGAAAATTCTATAAGATGGTGGTGAGACCTATAATGTTTTATGGTGCTGAATGTTGGATGAGGATGCTCAGGTAGATGAGTGGCTTTACTCTTAGAGATGGGATACGAAATGAGCATATATGTGAAAAGTTTAGAGTAGCTCCAGTGGAATATAAGATTAGAAAGAGTCTCCTTAGATGGTTCAGTCACATAAAACAGCGACCTTCTGATGACCAGGTTAGGAAAGCAGATGTATTAGATTTGACTTATGTTAAGAAAGGTAGAGGTAGAACTAATAAAAATAATTTCTTAGAAAAATTAGAAATGACCTTTTTATTAGATTTAAATAAGAATTTGACTCTTGATAGGACACAATGGAGAAAAAGATTCATGTAGCCAACCCCACATAGTGGGATAAAGGCTTGATGTTGATGTTATTGTTGTTTTTGTTGTTGTTGTTGGGTTTTGAAGAATCACCTAATAAAAAAATGTTAGAGGAGATGATAAAGAGCACATGCATGTATGAATGTAGTGTGTATATATGTATACGTGAGAGTGTGTGTGTTTATATATGTATACATCCATACCTATTTATAGAAAAGAAAACTTGCCTTATATATCTTCCCTTTACCCTAGCAATTTGTTTGCAGTAGTTTCTGGCATTGATGTATTCCAAAACATGAGAGAGATGGTGCAAATTAAAGTGGGAAAATGAAATGCAAGATGTTGTTGATGAATGGGATAAGCAAGAACATTTAGAAGGAGAGGGAAGTGCACGGAAGTATGTTTATCCACGGATTCCTGGAGTTCTAAAACGTGTAGAGCCGCCAGATCCTCCTCCTCTTGATTCCATAAACTCCCCCAATGACTCCAAAAGAATTATTAGCAATTATGATGCTTGTTGCGACCAACTAAATCTTTCTCCATCCTAGTGGAAACATCATCAACTTAACCAGGTCGAGTAATCGGGGAATGGCCGACATCCAAGTACCATCAAAGTCCACTCTATTTGGGAAGTAAGCAAAAATATGGTGAATAGAGTTTACAGGAGTAAAGCATCAAACAACGACTTTGATCTTGAAGTAACGTGATCAATCAAAAAATAATAATTGTTAGAATATCATATATTCAAATGAATTTTAAACAGTGACAGCGAAAATACCAGAACTTTGCTAGCCCGGAGCGCAGCTTCCTTCAACTTCGGCTCTATAACAATGCTGTGTAATCCGAGGGATATCTCGTTCGAATCCAAGGCACGCCTAGATAATTCATTTGGGGACTTGAAGCGTGAAACCGAGTCCAAGAACCAGGGATGATTTCTCTTGAGCTTATTTACCATGTTGTCATCGAGGTCGGAGAGTGTAGGAGCACTGTCGAGTTCTTCTAAGAGGACGACGAAAGATTCCCACCAGAGAGATTCGTCCAAAAGCTTGGAAGTAGTCGAAATCGTGGCAGCGGTCAACGAGGCGCTGTCAGTTGCAACGGCGGTGGTGCTGATGCTGAGTGTGCCGCTGCCAGAGGAGCTGGTTACAGCAGGAGTGCTAGCCATTACGTTGGGCGAGTTGTTGAGAGCGCTGCATCCGACTGATGCGAAACCCTAACCGGCGATCCCGCGCGATTGAGCTTTAAACCGGGATCAAAGGGTGAGCTTAGGCGTACGAGTAGGTAAAGCCAACTTCAGTTCCAAATGAGTGTAAAAATTAATTTTTGGGCCTAATTTGGAACTGACGCGTCTCCAACTGCTCCAAGTAAAAATTGATCAAATTAGCAAACGGGTAAAAAATTTAGACCCGGATCCGACTTGACAGGTTTTCGGGTTGACCTAGTCCCCCCCTCCAAACATCCAAACAGGATGCAAGCGCGAACACGGGTTGCAAGTGTCAGCACGAGCGCAAGCCATGAGAGTGACACAAGCAAGCGCGGGTGCAAGGCTTCTAGCCCAAGCTCGGGCAACGTAGGTGAGAGTGGGCGAGGCAGGCGGGCGTGAGACCGCCTATTCAAGGATGCAGGCACAGGATTGCCGGTGCAAGGCTGCGAACGCTAGTGCGGGGCTAAGGAAGGCGAGAACAAGACGCGGGTGTGAACCTGAGCATAGGCAGCGGGGTCGCGGTGCCATGAGAACAGTGTTTGGATTTTCATGTTGACCCTAATCGAATCGAAATTTATAATCATGTATGGATTTGAAATCCAATCCAGCCGATTTGCCAAACGGGTTAACCCAAACCATAAATTTTCGGGCCGGGTTTTTACGTCGTCTCAAATATTAATGAGTTGTAACATCAAAACTTATTTTTCTAAAAACTATACTTATTTTTTTGTTTTAGTCTTAAAATTCATCAAATTTATTTTAATTTAATTCTAATTCCATTTCAATCAACGTGAATAAAGAAAACTTACCTATATAAGAAGATAAAATTTTACTAAACTATCTAAAATTTTACTAAACTTCTAAAATTAGGGACATTTTTTAGCGGCTGGAACTTGTTATAAAATAGGTTGTGAAGTTCTTGTGGGAATAATAATATAACTTATATAGTTAAAAAAAAATAGTTTTCTTCTACAAAAATTAATAAAAAACAGTAAGAAAACAATAATAAAAATTTTGTGATTATTATCTAAAAAATAAATCAATAAAAAAGTTAACTCAAACATACTCTTAATTTTTCTATGGATTAAATTAATCTACTATAGATATTAGGTTGAAATTCCTATTTTCTCAAAATTAATAAAAAAATGGTTTTGTTGCGTGCAAGAAAATTGATGGCAATAGAGATATACATAGAGCTTAATGTCCTAGCTTTGTATGAAAATGAAGAACACATATAAATAAGAAAGAGTAGTACAAAAGTCGTAGAAAGACCCAAAAAATTCGTGAAAAACCTAAAAAAAGGAAAATTTATGGGGGCATTGCCTAGTTGAAATAATCTCACTAGTGTTTGTTGTTGGTTACAAAGGATGTCTTTCTACAAGGGAATGCATTGGCTAAATATAGCAAATATACATCATATATAGTGCATTACATGTTTGGAGTTGAAGGATTTCAATGACCTGAGAGTAGTTATATAGAGAAAATTGGCATGTTCATTTGGTTGGTAGGATCGTAGTCGAACATTGGTGGCCGGAGGGATTGTAGTTAAGCAACTGAGGTCGCAGGAATTGTACTATGATAATAGAGGTCATAGGTACTGTAGTAGGGCGATCGAGGTCACCAGAACCTTAGTTGGGCGATCGAGGTTGCGAGGATCGTAGTCGAGCGATAGAGGTTGTAAGGGCCATAATCGGGACTCGGGAGACGAATGTCAAAGGGACCATAGTCCATGACTGTGTTCTAAGAATTGTAGTCGACGGGAGATTTTGGTTAAAGGAACCATAATTGGCAGGTGATTATGGTCTGAGGACTCTAATCGATGGGCTACTATGGTCGTAAGGACCATAGTAAACGGGCGATAATAGAAGAAGGGACCATCATCATGCAAATGAGGTTGGAGGGATAGTAGTCAGGGGACAGTGGTTTAAGGACCATAGTCAATGATATGAGTATGTCAGAGGGCTTGTAGTTGATACGAGGAGCAAGTTGGACATACCATAATCGAGTGACAGAGGATTAATAAATCATAGTTGAGTGACCATGATTGAGAAACCAAAGTTGGGTGCTAAAAGTTCGAGGGATTGTAGTCATGTGATTGAGGTTAGAGAGACCGTAGTCAGATGATGAAGTTTGGATGGATCATAGTGGGCTACAAAGATTGTAGGGACCATAGTCGGGCAAAGGAATTTAAAGGAACTGTAGTGGGGAAACGGAGCTCTGGGATCGTAGTTTGACAAAGAATACTATAGAAAAATTGTCAATTACCGGTTGATTTTTCCAACAGCTTGCTGGCGGACTATTTTCCGACGGCTTTCCAACGATGTTGTTTTTCAGAAGAATTTTCAGCGGTTTTTCGGCGGCTTTCCGACGGTCTTATTTCCGGCAAATTTCTGACGGTTTTCCGGCTGATTTCTGACGACTTTCCAATGGATTTCCGACGGCTTTCCGGCGAATTTCCGGATTCATAGTATTTTTTTTCTTAATTCATTTAATTAATTAATAATTTTAGAGGGCAACTGATGGGCAGCAGGCAGGGCGGGAGGTCGGGCGGGCAGGGCGAGAAATCGAGCGGGCAGCTCAGCTCGGGCTGGGCGGGGTAACGCGGGCTGGTGGGTGGGTGGGCAGCCGGTCTTTTTTTTAATTAAATTTTAGATATTTTTGGTATCCTATTTCTGTTAGAAAACCGCTGGAAAAATTTACCGCCATAAATATTTTTCCTACGCGTGTTTTACTGGTGGAAAATTTGCCGCCGGAAATTTGCAAACCATCGAAAAATGACTATTTTCCGTCGAAAAATGCCACCGGTAATAATTCAATTTTTTGTAGTGGAAGGTCAGAGGATCGTAATCAGGTGTGGAGTTCAAAAGGATCATAGTTGAGTGATTGAGGTCAGAGGGACCATAGTCCAACAATGAAGATCAGAGAAATTTAAATCAGTCGATGAATGTCAAAGGGACTATAGTTGGGTGTTAATGTTTAAAATGAACATAGTTATTGGATAACTGTGATTGAAGGGATCATAGTTGGGCAATTGAAGTCATTGGGATTGTAGTCACACAATGAAGGTCAGAGAAACCAAAGTTAGGTGATGAAGTTCGAAGGGACCGTAGTCAGGCGATAGTGTTTGGAAGGATCATACTTGATGAGAAATGAAGGTCGAGCAGAGATCATAGTAGGATGACGATGGTTCGATGACTATAGTCAATTGGTGACGTACTTCAAATGGATCGTAATCAAGGACTAAGGTTGGAGGGACCCTAGTTGGGTGATGGAGGATAGATGAACCATAGTCGCGAGAGGGATATTGAATGGACAATAGTTGGGAAATGGAAGTCGAATGGACCATAGTTGGGTGATGGAGTTTAAAGGGATCGTAGTCATACGATGGAGATTGGAGCGATCATAGTAAGGTCATACATGTTGGAGGGATTGTAGTTGGGTGATGAATGTCAAAGGGATTGTAGTTTGGCACCAAAGGTTTGAGGGACTGTAGTCGACTGTCCCGTAGTCGAGTGACAGAGTTCAAAAGGATAATAATCGATGGGAAAATATGGTGGAAGGGGCGTAGTCTCGTGACGAAGGCTGGAGGGCCATTAGTCATACAATAAAGGTCAAAATAATTGTAGTCATACGATGATGGTCGGAGAGACCAAAGTCATGTAAGAGAGATCATAGGGACCATAGTCAAGCGATGGAGGTCAAAGGGACCATTGTCTGACAACGAAGGTCGGATGGATTATAGTCGAGCGATTGTGTACGTAAGGTTCATTGTCAGTGGACGACGAAGGACATTGGAGCCGTAGTCAAACCACTTAGGTGGGAGGGATTAGAGTTAGGCACGGACATCATAAGAATCATAGTCATGCAACATAGGCTAAAGGGACCATAATTGAGCAACAGAGTTTCATAGCCTAACCCAATAAGACCCACAAACGGATATGGTCCTATCATGTTGGTTTGCAACAAGACGACTCTAAGATCTAAATTTAAGAAACTATTTAGATTTTTAATTCAATTTAAATTTAAAACAAACAACAATCATAAAGCCACTAACAACATCTCTTGTACTAAACATAAATTTATTTACTAAATTATCTATTTAGTTTATCATCAAAATAAATATATAATAATTACTCTATAGAATATGACTACATACTAGAATAAAAAATAGAGCAGATTAAATAATTAGTCATTATTTTACAAAATTTATTAAAGAGAAAGAAATACCTATACAAACTTATATTAAATATTGAAATTATTAACTCACTTGCATTTTTCTTTTCCTAGACCATGAAAATAGAACTCAAAACAACAATGAGCTAACACAGCTCAACATGCCACATTTACTAATCCAAAAATTTAATTAAATATGTTATTAAGCATTTACTTCTAGAAATCATTTAACCAAGTATTAAGAGTAGTATAATAAATCAGTGTGCGGAGTAGAATCATAATTGCAGTTATAAAAATTTTAAATTTTCGTCTTGGAAAAATAAATAAACAAATATTTTATATTAGACAAAATTCAAAGAATTTTATCTCTTACGCCTCCCAACATAGATAATTTAGATGATTTTGACACTTATGCCTCCCAATAGATAAAACTAAGAGAATTATGACTCTTATGACTCCCAATGTCCAGTAACAAAACAAAGCGTGCTCACAGTACAATAAGGTACATTTAGCACTAGAATGTACATTTACCATCAGAATAGAACTTCCTCCATCCAAACTAAAACTCCAAAAGAACACAATTCAATCAAGTAAACATATAATTCATTACAATACATTAAAAATAATATAAAAAAAACTCATTTCAGAAATTAACAAAATGTTTTAATGGTAGGCTAGAATACACTACTATATAAAAATTCACTATTTTAAAATATAAGCAAAATATGAGAGATTATTCATAATACTATTATAGATTTTAATTGTCCTACATTATATTTTAAAAGTTAGAATTATTTTCTAATCAATTAAAATACTATAATTCCCAAAAAAATTGGGGTAAAATTTATAGAAAATTAATTAAATATTCAAAATATATATCTCTATAACCAGGGGCGGAGCCAGAATATTTTTTACGAGGGGGCACAAATCATTAAAGTAATTAAAAAATCCTCAACATTAAGAAACTCAATTATGCCTTAATACTCGACAGCTAAATAAACAATCTTGAACAACTTGGCGCTCATGAACAACATCGTTTAGAGCTTGTGAATATGTTCGTTAAGAAGCTCGATCATGCCTTATTTAATTAAAAATAGATATTAAATATATTCAATAATGTTATTTAAATTATATATATTCAATCAGTTAATAATGTTCAATCATGCATGTGAATAATATTCAATCATGCTTGAGAATAATGTTATTTAAATATATAATTTTTTTAATAACAGTTTTTTAAATAATGTGTTTAATAACATTAAGAAATATCCTAAATAATATTATTTAAATATATATTTAGATAATATGTTTAATAACAGTTTTTTTAATTTTTTTAACTCCCTCATGCCCGCTTCTCTCTCTCTCTCTCTCTCTCTCTCTCTCTCTCTCTCCGTGGCCACAGGAAAACAACAAAAGAAAAAAAATTGTGCGGTTTAGTCCCACACCTCATGGAGATTTTGAATTTTTCTTTATATAAACAAATGCACATGTTAGCCGTTTCAAGCGTACTGCGCAGTTTGAGGCTGCTGACTAAGTTTTACCAATCTCGATGAAGTTGTTTAGATCAATTAAATATGTTTTGTTTAACTGCGGTTGGTTCAGCTCGGATTCGATAAGAGGGTCGATGAGCTTGAAATTAATTGAGCCCAACTCTTTGTCCAAGAAGCTCGAACCGACCTTGAGCTTGAACTATATGAAAAAGGTTAAAAGATAATTTGATTTACACTATATTTAAAACATCATATCTAATATTAATTAGATGTTCTTACCAAATTCAGTGGGGGCCCGTGCCCCAGGGCCCCCACACTGCATCCGCCACTGTCTATAACCATACATAATGTTACATGGTGAAAGTTTTGTAGATAACAAGTTATCCCCTATTTTTTCAGCATAGTTATAAATTAAATTATAAAAATCCCAATTTTTTATAATTTTGAAAATTTAGATAGATAAGATGTCACCTACCTCGATTTGAGCAACTTTAAAAACTAGGTAGTCAATTGAAAATGACCTGAAGGAGGCCAAATCTAGCTTTCTCTTTCTATAAAACTTCTCTCTCACTAGCTAGAAACCTTAAGGAAGAAATGCACTCGTATTTTAGTGAAAATTGATATTTAAATAATTAATTCTGGCTAAGAATCACTGTACCCAAGAATAGTCCCCCTGAGAGCCCATGATATCGCAGCACCGTGCCCTATGCCATTGTACTAAATTATTTTTCAAAATTCTAGAGAGCATAGGGCCTGGGAGCTGCTCACCTAGTGTTGTGGTGCCCTGGTGATTTTTTTTTTTTATTTTTTAAACATTCAAACAAACCCTCTTTACCCGCTTTAAAATATATGTATACTATTTTAAACTCGTATATGCACGCAAAATATTCCCAAACACAAGTAAAAGAGTTTAAATGCATAAATTTAACAAATTACCTTAAATATGCTAGGGTCAAAATGGGTTGAACCGCACACAAACATTCGAGGTGTTGCAACTCTCCCATCCTTAGAAAAATGTCAACATTAAAGGGACTGAGGTCGCATGAATCGTAATCGGGCGATGGAGGTCATAGGTACCGTAGTAGGGTGATCGAGATCATCAGAACCTTAGTCGGGAGATCGATGCTGCGAGGACAGTAGTTGGGTGACATAGGTCATACAGGCCTTACTCGGGAAACAAAGGTCAAAGGGAATGAAGTTCATGACTGTGTTTTGAGGATTGTAGTTGATGGGAGACTGTGGTCGAAGGAATCATAGTTGGCAGGTAATTATGGTCTGTGGACTGTAATTAGTGTGCTACTATGGTCATAGGGACCATAGTCCGCGGGCGATAATAGAAGAAAGGGCCATCGTCAGGTAAATGAGGTTGGAGGGGCAGTAGTCGGGGACGTTGGTTTGAGGACCATAGTCGACGAAAGGAGTATGTCATAAAGATCGTAGTTGATAGGAGGAGTAGGTCAGATAGACCATAGTCGAGTGATAGAGGATTAATAAATCATAGTTAAGTAACCATGATAGAGTGATCGAAGTTAAGTAATTAAAGTTCAAGGGATTGTAGTCAAGTGACTAAGGCTAGAGGATCCTAGTCAGATGATGAAGGTCAGCTGGATCGTAGTGGCCTAAGAAAGTCAAAGGGATAATAGTCAGGCAAAGGAGTTTATAGGGATCATAGTAGGGCAACGGAGGCCAGATGGATCTTAGTTTCACAAAGATGGTAAGAGGGATTGTAGTCGGGTGATAGAGGTCAAAAGGATCTTAATCTAGCGAAGGAGGTTGGAGGCACCATATTCCAATAATGAAGATCAGAGGAACCAAAATCATGCAATGAATGTCAAAGGGACTATAGCTGGGTGACCATGTTCAAAATGAACATAGTTAGTTGGAAACTGTGATTGAAGAGATCATCGTCGGGCCGTGGAAGTCATTGAGAATGTAGTCACATAATGAAGATCAGAGAAATCAAAGTTAGGTGATGAAGGTCGGAAGGACCGTACTCGGGCGATGGTATTTTGAAGGATCATAATTTATGGGGAAGGAAGGTCGGGCTGAGATCATAGTCAATTGGTGATGATGGTTTGATGATTATAATCAATTGGTGATGGATTTCAAATGGACCTTATTCAGGTGACTAAGGTTGGAGGGACTCTAGTTGGGCAATGGAAGTTGGATGGACTATAATCGGGAGAGATGTAGATTAGATCGACCATAGTTGGGCAATGGAGGTTAAATGGATCATAGTCGGGCGAAGGAGTTTAAAGGGATCGTATTCATACAATGAAAATTGGAGCGATCATATTTGGTCTAAAGAGGAAGGATTGTACTGTGATTCCCCAGAATCTAAATTGGAAGAATTATTCATTTAATATTTTCAGAAGTAATAACGAGAGCTATCTAATATCATTTAACAGTAATAAACAATACAACATATTCTATAATTTAAAATATTAATATACACATCTCTATTTATTCCTGAAAGTCATATACACGATTAAGAGCTAGAACATAAAGAAATAGAACCCGAAGAACCTTGACCAGCCTCACATTCCTGCTCCCATGACATGACCTGAAATCAGTTACCCACATATAATGAGCTTAAAAAGCCCAACAGGTCATCAAAACCTACATCTAAATTCAAAGCACGAAGAAGGAGCAATATGCTGGTCAACAATCAAATCATAACAGATATATTTATATGATCATTTAATCAATACATAAATATTAAAATCCACAAGAAGCAATTTTAAAATCTGTAAATAATAAAATATTAAAGTAAAAAAGCTAGTAAACTAATATGGTGTCAAATCCATAAATCAATTATGTCTCCGTAATACTAATCATTAAATAAAATAAATACATCATCAAATCAAAATGTCGATAATAATTGTTGAGATATAATCAATACAATAAAATCGAATAGGAATGTACACATGATATATAGTTATTATATATCTGTTGGTGGAATTTTGAAAATATATTTTAAAAAATATTAGTTTTCTTTGGGAATTTTAAGA
>NW_021319802.1:13568-48084 GCF_001605985.2 Dendrobium catenatum
GAATCCTGGGCTCTAGAGTAGGCTCTAAGGTCTAACTCTAGGAAAGAATCCTAAGGTCTAGAGTAGATCCTAGGATCAAAAATTAATCTGGAGTTTGGAAGGGCTTTAGTGACCTCATACAAAAAAATGAGGTCAACAATATCATGTACTCAATACATCACATGCTTAATATCAATATAGTGAATCAATAGTATCGAATAGTACTAGTGTCTATATCAGTAACAGCAATAATCTGGTGGCATGAGCAATAATGCAATAATAGTAAATTCGTACAATAATAATAAATCAGTGTAGTAATAATAAATCCATACAATAATAAGAAAAATTTCTCAAAAATATACATTTCAACAGTTATATTAAACAAGTAGAAGCCCTAGCTATCACGGTGTTTTTCAGTGTTAGTAAATCGTTGGCTCAGAAAATAAAGTTGTCACCCTTTACCCGTTGGCACAGTAATAATCTCCTTATAACTCCTAATCAGTGTATCACGTGAATCAGTATAGGATAACACCAAATTGTAGTATTTAAAGAAAAGCACGCCAGCCCAACATCATGTACATGTCATTTAGTCTCCAACCAATGGGTCAACCAGTCTTTACTTGTTTGTTTCACACACGTATAAAATTATTAATATATGTTGACCTACTTTTTCTCCCAGATCAGGTCAAAGAGTTGACCAGGTCAAATTAGACCAGGCTAGACCCCAAGATCCTCCCTAATGGGTACAGGGAGTCAAGCCAAGTCTATTGAGACTAAATTTAATTTGATTCATTTTAATTTCATCCAAGGCTCAAACCCACGTCCCCATTGGACCTAATTGACTAAGTTGAACAAGTCAACCATTAGCTTGGTCAACCCAAGTCATAATAGGTCAAAATAACCTATTAAGGTCCAATTAAAGCCCATTTAAGGCTCTAATTGACTCCCCCTTTGATTCTAATTTCAAACCACGTCCAAATATATTAAATTCCCCTCCTAATTCAATTAGGATATGATTCTAACCGTCCACCTTAGGTTTAGGAGCTTTAAATATCAAAAACTAGGTTTTATTTTGGACTTTTTTTGCTCTTGCCTCCTCCCTAGACTTCCTTAGGCTCTGGGATTTCGTATGAGAGCTTCCACCATCTCCTTATACCTTTCCCGACCCAATTCCACAACCAAGACCTCACCGGTGGCGATCTTCTGGGGAGACTAAGGCTATCATCCTTCCAAGGCGAATTCCGCTCGATCCAAAGTAAATCAAGGCTCGAGGTCAACTAGCAACTTATTCGTGGACAGTTGACAAGCTCATAAAACCCAAGATCTATTTAATCCACTATGTGGATTGAGGTATATCTCAAACCCTAACTAGAACACATATATCTAAATAACTTGTCGCTCACTGCGTATTAAGTTTCGTTATTGGTCCCCCATGATTTCTATTCATGCCTAGATTATAGGTTTAAAATTTCATCAAAAACGGTTAACCCGATCATGAGAAAACATTAAAATACTCTTTAGGGTTTCGGTTTAAGGGATTCTCGGACAGTCCGTCTTTCAGACTGTTAATCTCGTGAGTGATCATACGGGTTCGGCGTTGAACACCTCCCTGCGTGCACAGCGTGACCGCGCGGTCTTGGTCGCATGACGCCGATCGTTAGACTTGCGTATTCGCTGGGATCTAGACCGTCCGCTCAGAACAATAAGACGATCAGCACGACGGATCCTGCCACTTGATAATTGGCCGCAATCATGCCCGAAAACCGCGGGAACTCGGTATTCTCCCGTTACTTTGACACATTGCCACACCGGAGCCGCCGTCGTAAGCAATCAAATGTCGCATTCCCGGGGAGCAAATCCCAGGCCGCCATGTGCGCCAAGCTGCTTCATTGTTTTTTTAAATTTAAAAAACTGATTTTAAAATTAATTCTAAAATTCTTTTTAACCAGCTTTCCTTGCAAGAAAGATTAATAAAAAAAAAGTCCAAATTTTTGATTCGTTTTCCAGCGCACAATATATCGAATCGTGCGGAATCGAATCCTCTTAAATTTAAAATTATGTTTTATTTAAAAGTATAATTTTTTTAAATTATTATTATTGTAACTATGTTTAAATACCTTAATATTATATTATTTTGTTGCCTTATTATATTATTATATATTTTTAAGTAATTTTTAAGATTCTTCTATTACTTTAAATATTACTTTTTTTCTTAATATTGTAATTATTTTAAATATTTTAATTATTTCAATTATTATTATTATTATATATATATTTTAAATGCTTTTAAATTTCATAAATTTCATGTATTTAAGTATTCATAAAATAGTTTTTATAATATAACAATTATTTAGGAATTATTTTAAAATATACTCTTTTATGGCCTTAACACTTCTAAAAATCATCTAATTCATTTTAAATCAGATTTTGACGTATAACCCCTTGAAGGTTTTAGAAAAATGTGTGATTTATTTTAACATTTGTTTTAGAAATTGATTTTCACTACACTAATAGATTTCTGTGTTAGATTATTATTTTGATATTATTTAAATAATTATTTTATTAATTATTTTGAAATAAAAAATTATTTTAAAACCCTTTTCAAAACCTCGTTGGGTGACCAGTGGATCTTCCCTATACTATATATAGTGAATTATGAATTGACTATCTTCAACCATATTGATAAAGTTTTAAAATATTTTTAAAATTACTTATAATTAAATCCTAATTTTAGGAGATCCACTATCAATGAAATTTTAAGCATATATCACTCATATAAAGAGCAATCATGAGGGAGTGAATTAGTGGATGATTGAGTTCCAGTCATTCACTAATCATTTCAATTCATATAATTTACCTTTCTATTATATTAGTTTGCTGCAGATCGTAGGATACCCACACACTTAGTTTAGGCTCTCCTAGATCTAAGGACATAGTGTGCTTACTTTGCTTGTGTACTCCAAGCATTGTTACCCTATCACTGAGGTAGCTCAAACTTTACTTTGAGTCCCTAAAACATAGTGACAACCCTAAGGACAATAATTAATGACCCATCTAACGATATTAAGAAAATTTCTAGGAGCTAGGATAGATCACAATTGGCATGAAAATCAACCTTTAAACTTTGTGACATCAATAACCCTTCTAGAATTTTCTATGAATTTTTAGGACTCTTTAGACCCTTAATTACCAACCCTATTAACTCGGATAATAATGGGCCCGTAATAACCATTTTTTTTCCACAAATTATAATAAACCATTTAACTCCAGAATAGAAATACCCATAAATATCTCATAGTTGTTCAGAATTAGGTCTTAACCTTGAGATAAATAGGAGCTAAGGTTGACCCCAATCTAACCCTTAACTTAACCTTAATTAAAAATTAACCTTTTTGCACATATAAAAATTTTTAAAATGATTTTAAAAAATTCCAAATTTTTGCCAAACACTTGGAAACACTTTCTCAGGTCATTCATGACCTTTGGAGGTGATTCCAATCAGTTTGGAGCTGGTTTGGATCAAAACCATAAAATCACCCCTTAATTAAATATTTTAAATCATTTAATAATTACCCAAACTTTAGAAATTCATAACTAATTGTAGAAAATTCCAAATTAGGCAAACTCAGTTGAATTAAACTCCAATTAGTGTCTAGTATTTATTAAAAATATTAAATTCTAGAAATTAATCTAAATTGGAAAGTCAACGTTTCGGTCAACCACAACCTATAATCTAAGTCCCGAAACTTGTAAAATTCATAACTTTGTATAGGAAACTTCAAATCCAGCAAGCTACTTATCTAACTACTCATCTTAAGGTCTAGTATTTACCTAATATGTTAGGAGCCCCAAACCTAGCCTACTTTATATAGTGACCTTTTGGACCCCCTCAGCCTAGCTCTTAGGAGGACCCGAGACTTTCCAAAATTGAATAATACAATTTAAATTTCAAATATCACTACCCTAAGCATTTAAAACTGAACCAATAAACTAAATTAATTAAAATGGATCCTAATTCATTAATATTTGAACCTTAAATTAAATTTCATTTTCTAGCCTACACCAAACCTGAAGTTTAGGCAACTTTAACTAACTATCATACATAGGACACATCCAATGTCACACAAGCCTTACACACACATAGAATTATTTGCTAGGGCACCACTTCTAGGCTTAGGCTAGGCCGGTGTTTACTTTTTCTTTTGTGTGCTGGGCTTTTTGAGGTTTTCACTACATGTTGTGATGAAATTGGTGTGTTTGCTTACCTTTCTCGCACTCTGTGGATGGATGTGATAGGCGTTAGATCTACCCTAGTCTTTTCTAAAAATTATTTTTATAATAAGCCTATTTTTAATATCTCAAGCATTTTTTTATTTTGGAGCTTCAACTAGCATGCATTGTATTAGAAACTAATTAAAATAAAATTTTAATTGCATTAGTTATGAACATATACCAGTATAAGTTTATGACCAATTAGGAAACCCTCTAGATGTCGGTCCTATTTTAAAAAAATTATACCACCCACCCATCTCTCATAATTGACTTAATATCATGATTTTGAATCGATTAGGTGGTTAGCTGGCTCCCCAATCCAGGTTGGGGTAAGTCCAAGTTTTTGCACCGCATTAGTTAGGACATGGGTTTTAGTGTGTGTAGAACACTAAACTCATTTTAGATTTAGTATTCAAAGCTATTACGTTCGGTCTTGTAGTACGCCTAAATAGTAGGTAAGTTCCCTATTCTTCAAGGACTCTAAATCATACTTATCCACGTCACATGGATAACGCCACTTCCATCCTTCTCTCACGCATGTGATTAGATGCTTGATCTTCTTTTCCCCAGTTTCTCTTTAGTACCATATATCATCTGAATGATGGTGTGAACCACGCATGTTGATTGAGCCAAATCGAACCTTTCTTCTCGTTGGATAAGACTTCCTTGTCTTAACCCTATATGTCAATCATGCTTTGGAAGGGATAATGTATGATCTCATAAACCCCATTTCGAGATGATGCATCGGGTGGAGGAAACCCGTGACTGTAATCAGGACATATATATTATTACCCATCGAGGTGCGTAGGCAAGAGCCGCTATCCTCCATGGTTAATCGTATGTATGGTCTAATCTATCACTTTCACTTGGCTCGTTTGCGCGATGCTCTTTCGAAGGTCCACAATATACTGTAATAATAATAGTGACCAGTTATTGCTCAAGTACATATCCACATCCATTTTTAATGCATTATAACAAATACTGCATAATTAAACTTAATTAAGAAGATGATAAATGTCATAGCAGTATACAACAAATAATTATATTAGACAAAAATACACTTTTTTAGAAAATTATCAAATTACCATGATTATATAAAATGATATTTTAAAACTTTTATTCTACTATGCTACTATTTTTAGAGATCAGAATAAGTTTTAGAGTAGATAAAAATCACTGTATTTTCAAAATCATCTGGTGAAAAATCTCAAATAAATTTTTAAAATGCTCATTAGGAGTGTCAATTCGAGTCAACGTGTCGGGTTCAGGTCGAACCCGACTTGACCCGATCTTAAACGGGTTGACACTAACCTAACCCAGTTTTGTAAACGGGTCAGGATTGTCAACCCGGACCCGACCCATGTGGGTTATTGGGTTGACCCAACACGACCCACGAGGGAGGGAAAACGACATTCGACTCTCAGGCTGTCAGGCGGGTCGACGGTAGGCCGATAGAGCACGGGATGGTAGTAGGCCTCTTTGGCTCTACTGCTCGCGGGCATCAGCAGCAGTTCGCGGTCGCCGGCGTCTTCACTCTTTGACTCCGGGAGTTCGTCTCTGCAGTAGCGCGGGACGACGCGTCGGAGGTAAGCCGACAGAGCAAGCGACGTGACCAACTACGACACCGACGCAACCGAGTGCGACGTATTGACGGCTTCACGTGAGGCGAGATGGAGAGAGTCTTCACGCAAGCGATGAGGCAATGATGCGACCAACTGCGATGCGACCAGTGATTGATTGACGCAACATCTGGGTCATTTCGGGTTGACCCATAGAATTTTGGGTCAACCCGAACCCGGCCCATTTTTCAAACGGGTAGAAGAGCTGAACCCGGAATCGACCCATTTTGCAACTGGGATGACCCAAACCCAAATTTTTTCATGCCAGGTTCGAGTTGGGTCAACAATTGACATCCCTAATGCTCATAATCACGATATATACAACATAGAAAAAGCTATGCTGTAAAAATTTTGTCAATACAAAGTTATACAAGTTTTTCAATAATAAAAATAAAAATTTGAGCATAAAATATAAAAAATGTAAAATCTTTTAAATCAGAAATACAATATGGATTCCTAACAAAGAGGTGAGCAAATCTCCCAACTAGCCCGACGAATAAAAATCACACCGTGGTCTCCAAATTCTAACTTCTTCTTACTCTTTCCTTACAAAACCCTATCAAAGTACTCAAACAGTTCTTTGTTGCTAAGGTAATGAGGAAAAATGGATTTTATAAGACTTATCTTAAGTGTCTTTAGATACCAAACCAATATAAATCAAATTCATATAATCAAACTCAAATCAAATCAATACTCATTAAAAATCATACAGTCATGCAGTTCTTTCTATCACATGTAATTCAATTATGTATGTAAACTAATGCACCTTAAACTACCCAATTTACCCAAATGTTAATCAAATTCTATAACAGTCATAACAATCCATTCTTACAACAACTATGCTCTGGTACCAATTGTGATGCCCCAGATTTTTAATTGGAATAATTATTTATTTAATCTTTTTAGAAGTAACAATTAGAACTATATAAAATATCATCTATCAGTAATAAACATTACATCATTTTCTATAATTTAAAATATAAATGTACACATCTGTATTCGTTCTTAAAAGTTATATACACTACTAAGAGTTTTGATAAAAAGAAACAAAACATGAAGAACCCAGACCAGCCTCACATTCGTATTCCTCTACCCTGACTTGAAATCAGTTAACCATATATAATGAGCTTAAAAAGTCCAGCATGTCATCAAAACCTACAGCTGAATTCAAAGCACGATGAAGGAGCAATATGCTTGTTAACAGTCAAATCGTAATAGATACATTTATATGATCATTGAATCTGTACATAAATAATAAAACCACAAACAGCAATAGTAAAATATATAAATAATAAAATATTATAGTACAAAAGACAATAAACTAATATGAGTGTCAAATTCATAAATCATTCATGTCTCTGTAATACTAATCATTACATAAATTAGATAAAGCATCAAATCAAAACGTTGATAATAATTATTGAAATCGAATCAATATAATAAAATTAAATAGGAATATACACATGATATCCAGTTATTATATATCACGTGCTCAATACATTACATACTTAATATCAATACAATGAATCAGTAGTATCGAACAGTACTAGTGTATATATTAGTAACATTAATAATCAGGTGGCAAGAGCAATAATGCAATAACAGTAAATTAGCACAATAAAAATAAATCCATACAATAACAATAAATCTATACAAAAAAAAAAATGTATCAAGAATAAGCATTTCAGCAGACATACTAAACAAGTAGAAGCCTTGGCTATCACGGTGTTTTTCAGTATTAGTAAACTGTTGACTCAGTAAATAGAGTCGTCACTCTTTGCAAGTCAGCATAGTAATAATCTTTTGATAACTCCCAATCAGTTTAATACGTGAATTAGTGTAGGATAACACCAAATCATAGTATTTAAAGGAATGTCCATCGGCCCACCATCATGTACAGGTCAATTAATCTCCATCCAGCTGATTAATCAGTTATTAATTATTCGTTTCACACACGTATAATATTATCAATATACTATAACAATAATAGCTACCAGATATTACTCAAGTACATATCCACATCCATTTTCAATGCATTAAAATAAATAATATATAATTAAGCTTAATTAAGAATATGATAAAATATCATAACGATATACAACAAAAAATCTTACTAGACAAAAATACACATTTTTAAAAAACCATCAAAATACCAGGGATTGAATAAAATGATATTTTAAGACTTTTATTCTGCTACGCTACTATTTTAGAGGTCAAAATAAATTTTGGAGTAGATAAAAATCATTATATTTTCAAAATCATCCAATAAAAAATCTCAAATAAATACTTAAAATACTCATAATCATGATCTCAATAACATACAAAAAGTTACGCGGTGAAAATTTTATCAATACAAAGTTATACATATTTTCGGTAATGAAAACATAAATTAGAGCAGACAAATACTAAAAATACAAAATCTTTAAAATCAGAAATAGGATATGAATTCCTTACAATGAGACGAGCAAATCTCTAAACTAGCCCAACGAATAAAAAATCACACCATGACCTCCAAATCCTAACTTCTTCTTTCTTTTTCCTCACAAAACCCTCTCAAAGCTCTCAAACAATTCTCTGTTACCAAGGTAATGAGGAAAAAAGGATTTTATTAGACTTATGTTAAGTGCCTTTAGATATTTATAGTAAAATATAATAATAATAATAATATATTTAATTAAATCAATTTTTTAGTATAAAATTTAAATAAATCATTTCTGTCTTAGAAAATTACATAAAAATATTTATAAAATAAATCATAATATTTTAAAAATATAGATAAAATCGGTTTACAAAACGGACACTTGACGGTCCGGAAACTCTCACTTGTTACGATAGGTACAAATTCTATAAGTATTTTCACTGGTGTCCAAAAATTATGAAAAAATTCGTGTAAATAAAATACTATGATGAAGACAAATTGTGATTTGGAGTTATAATGACTTCAACAAAAATTGGCAATGTCAAAATACAGGATATTACACGTACTCAGGCAATAGAGGCTAGAGGGACCATAATTGAGCAACAGAGTTTCACAACCTAACCTAATAAGACCCATAAATGGATCCCGTCCTATCATTTTGGTTTGCAACAGGCCGACTCTAAGATCTAAATTTTAGAAACTATTTATATTATTCATTCAATTTTAACTTTTAAACAAACAACAATAATAAAGCTACAAACACAATGTGTTATACTAAACATAAATTTATTTACCAAATCATCTATTTAGTTCAACATCAAAATAAATATATATTAATTATTATACAGTACATGACTACAGACCAAAATAAAAAAATAGAGCAAATTAATAATTAGTCATGATTTTACAAAATTCAAGAAAGAAAAAGAAATATATATACATACTTAGATTAAATCTTGAAATTATTACTCACTTGCATTTTTCTTTTCCTAGATCATGAAATAGAAGTCAAAATAATAACGAGCAAACACAACTCATCAAGCCACATTTACTAATTCAAATTTTTAATTAAATATATTATTAAGCATTTACTTTTAGAAATCATTTAACTAAGTATTAAGAGTAGTATAATAAATCACTACGCTTAATAGAATCATAATTGCAGTTATAAAAAATATAAATTGTGGTGTTGGAAAAATAAATAAACAAAAAATTTATATAAGACAATATTCAAAGAAAAAGAATATAGATAAACATGAACCTTATGCCTCCCAATAGACAAATCAAAGAGAATTATGACTCTTATGGCTACCATTGTCTAGGAACAAAACAAAGCGTACACATAATACCATAAGGTACATTTAGCAACAGAATGTGCATTTACCATCGGAACAGAACTTCCTCCATCCAAACAGAAACTTCAAAAGACACAATTCAATCAAGTAAACATATAATTCATTACAATACATTAATAATAATATAAAAAACTCATTTCAGGATTTACCAAATGTCTTAATGGTAGGCTGGAATACACAAATGTATAAAAATTCACAATTTCAAAATATAGCAAAAATATCAAAGATTATTTAGAATATTCTTAAATGTCCTACATTATATTTTTTGAGTTGGAATTATTTTCTAGTAAAATAAAATAGTATAATTCCCAAAAAATTTGGGGTAAAATTTCTAGAAAAATACTTAAATATTCAAAATATGTCTCTATAACATACACATGGTGAAAGTTTTGCACATAACAAGTTATCCCCATTTTTTGTCAACAAAATTATAAATTAAATTAGAAAATGCTAATTTTTTTTGCAATTTTAAAAAAAGAGATAGATAAGATGTCACTTACCTCTATCCGAGCAACTTTCAAAAATAGTTTGTTAATTGAAAATGACTCGAAGCAGGCAAAATCTAGCTTTCTCTTTCTAGAAACATCTCTCTCACTAGCCAGAAGCCTTGGGGGGAAGAAATGCATTAGTATTTAAGTGAAAATTGATATTAAAATAACAAATTATGGCTAAGAATCATGGTGCTCAACAACACTCCCCTAAGAGCCCACGATACCGTAACACCATGCCCTACGTTGCTGCACTGAATTATTTTTCAAAATTCTAAAGAGCTTAGTACTGGAGAGCCGCTAACCCAGTGTTTTGGTTTCATGGGGAAATTTTTTAGATTTTTTTAACATTCAAATAAACCTCCTTTACCCATTTTAGAATATATGCAAACTCTTACATGCACGCAAAATATTCCTAAACACATGTAAAAGAGCCTAAATGTATAAATTTAACAAATTACCTTAAATATGGTCAGGTCAAAATGGGTTGAACCACACACTAACTTTTCAGGTGTTACAACTCTCCCTTCCTCAGAAAAATGTCATTATTGACATTTTAAAACACAAACCTTAAAAATAAACTAGGACACATGTGCTTCATTTTAGATTCTTTCTCCCATGTAGTTTCTATTTATATTTTATTCCTCCAGTGGACTTTAATTAATTAAATCTATTTATTTCTTAATTTTTTCTAAGATCATAAGTCATAATTCTCTTTGGTTCTTCTTTGTAGCTCAAATCAGAACATATCTCAATTTCTTTTACAGGCATACGATTTTGAGAATCGAGTTTCTATTTCCTCATAAGAGACACATGAAATATTTTCTGAATCATATAATCTAGAAATTGTTATATGTAGTCAGCTTTTTTGATTATTTCAATGACTTTAAATGGTCCAACATATATTAGACTCAACTTTTCTTTTTTACCAAATATACTGATGCCTTTTATCAGCTTTATTTTCATTTATACGAAATTTCTAACTAGTAAAACTACATCCTGGTGCTTAACATTGTAATATTTTTTCTACTTATTTTGAACATCTGTTAATCTATCTCCGATCAAATAATTATATGTAATAACTTCATCAACTTAAGCTGGCCCAATCAAATTCCTTTTGCCTTCCACTATCCAGGATAAAGGGGTTTCATAAATGTTCATACCTATGCATGACTTAAAGTTATTATTGTCAGTGAATTAAATTATAGGGATGTGATCCTCCTACCTATTGTAGAAGTCTAGAACACATAATTTTAGAAGATCTTCCAATACATGAATGGTCCTCTCTGACAATTTATTAGTCTATGGATGAAATGTTATATTAAAAAGTAACTTAAACCATTAACATTAGCATATTTCGCAAGAAAGGGAAATTTAGTCCATGGTATGTTGGACCATTTGAAGTGGTTGAAAGGAATAGGAAATTTGCTATAAATTATAGTTATTAGATCTGTCTGAGATTCAGAATGTGTTACATATGTCATTTCTGAGGAAATGAATATTTGATTATGGAAACAAGACATCTTCTAAAGAAATTGTGATATGTATTAATTTAAGTTACAGGGAAGAACTGGAGAGAGTTTTAGACTATGTTTTCAGATATTTATAAAGTGAATATATTCCAATGGTTAAAGTTCAATGGAAGATTATAACTAAAAGAGAAGCTAATAAAGAAAATGGTTTGAGATTAGGCAATTTGTTTGCTCTAGAAAAATATAGTATTTAGGTGCAAACCTCGCTCTCATAAGTTAAAGGTCCCTTATTTTCCCAGAGGTAGATTATATTAACATTTATCCATATTTCCCCTAAGAGTAGTGTTAGAGTTTATTTAGATCTGGGTTCTACTTCTTATAAGTGCAAGCCGTCATAGTTAATTACCCCTCCTAACGCATTAGAAGAGTACTCTCGAGTAAGGTTGAAATATATTTTGTTCATGCAATAAGTGTAAAAATGTGGAATAGAGATTTAAGCTTAGTTATGAAGAATGATGATACACCTGATCAAGAACACATATTTTCATCGTCCCTGGTTTATAGAGGGTTTATGCTACTAAAACTAACAACCACTGATTGTAGTGTCCAATGAAATTGATTAGTAGCCATAGGTTGCCTTCTCTCAAGGATCGCAAGTAAACTAATGTGGAGATGTGTGAATTTTAATTTACTTTGAATTTGATTGGGGCTCATTGCTCTATTTAAGAGTTGCCTGGGTTATTGGATTTAGGTAGGGGCTTATGACTTTCATTTAAAAGTATCCCTAATAGTAGGTCTTATGATCTCTATTAGAGGTAGCCCGAAGATTTTGGGTATAAGTGGGTCTTATGGCTTCTATTAGAAGTAGTTTTAAATTTTTTTGTAGGATATATCTTATGATTTCCTTAGAAGTTACCTAAATATGAGTCTTACGACCTAGCCTTGTAAGTCAAGTAGCCCGTATGTTGAATATTTACAACCTAGCCCTATAAATTGAGATGCCTGAGTGAGGGGTCTAAGGTTATGTTATCTCCTAAACATTTTCATCAAAGGTCGGACTTATGGCTTCTATTAGATGTGGCTGAGTTTTGAGGTGTATCATGAATTAAAGATTATGTTTGTTTACCTAAAACTTTTCCCTAAAGTCAAACTCACGGTTTTAATTTGAAAGTTATCGGTTGGTGTTAATCAGGGATTAAGAACTAGATCATTTTTACCTAAACATTTTCTCTAAAGTCGGACTTACGACTTTTATTTGAAAGTTGCCGGACTATGAGTCTTACAACTTTGTTCTTATAAACAAGACTACCCAACTGGTTTGAGTTTTGGATCAAGAGTTGTTCATTTAGAAGTTTTCTAACATACGAGTCTTATTGCTTTGTTTAGAAGTTGCCCATTGATGTGTCTTACGACATATCATTATAAGCTAAGTAGCTCGTATAGTGGATCTTACAACTTAGCCATATAGATCAAGATGCCCAAGTTGTTTTAGTTTTGGATATTGGGTCATTCACTCCATAACACAGGGGTCTTACTACTTCATTTAGAAGTAGCCCAAATAATGAGTTTTATTATGAATTCCTATGGGCTAAGATGCCTATGTGAGGCCTAATGTTAGGTTTGTTCCTAGCTATTACTCCTAAAGTTTGGACGAATGTCTTTCAATGAAAGTATTAAGTGTAAGGGTTTAGGATATTACACACTTTTAGGTTTTGACACCAGTGCTAGTATTTTATTGTTTTGTGCTCATGATTTTTCCTACTACAATAAACTATTGCTCTATTTATTTTTCAGCACTTTGTTCTACATGCAATAATTAAGTATACCATTTCAGTATTTAATTTTATTTGTAAGTGTGTTGACTTTTGTCAGCTGGTTTGCAAGTACTTGGTACCTACGACAGTTCATAGAGCTTACATGTAATTGCAGGAGCTACTGTTGAGGGTCAAAAGGAGTTTGGGCTTTGTTTTGAGAGACATTTAGAGCTTTTGTGATGACTTGTATTTGCGAGCTGCCCAGCTAGAGAGTTGTTTGTGAGCTTTGTTTGTTGAGTTATTGGAGAGATGTTGGGGAGTTTGTACGTAAAATAGATTAGTGAAAACATTTTATTTCATGTATTTTTTTAATTGCATTAATTAAAAATGAATTAAATGATTTTAAATTAAAATTAAGTTTTAACTTAAATTTAAATGCTTGGCATTAATAAAAAATGTATTTTGAAATTAATTTTATTAAATTTGATTATTAATCAATTAAATGAGTTAAATGTTTCAAATTTTCATTTTAATTTAATTTTAATTTGTTCAATTTATTAGTTTAAAAATTTCATAGGTTAAATGTACTTTAAATTTATTCGATTATTTAAACTAAATGGATTTGCTCAATTAAGTTTATTAATTTAAAATTTTGAAGCCATTTAAAAAATATATATTTAAATGTTTATTATTTAAATTTGTTGATTGATTAAAAGATTTTAAGTTCTAAAAAAATTTTAATTTATTACGCTTTGATTTCAGTTAACATTTAAGTTTAAGATTAAAGCGTTTGCTCAATTAATTTATTTAACGTTAAAGGATTTAAATTTAATTATTCACAATCCTAACTTTTGTTAAATGATTTTACTTAATGCTTCTGATTATTTATCTTGTAACTTTAAGTTGTTGCTCAATTAATTCATAAATCTGTTTTAAAGTAAAAGTTTAATTTAACTAAAGTTTTGGTTTTAGTTAAGCCATTAAACTTCTGATTAAATTGATTTTATTAATTAAAGTTAATTAATTAAATTTCCCTTTAAAAATTATTTAATTTTCTTAATTCTCAAATGGTTGTTCTTGGTCATTTAAATTATTCAGATTAATTAACATCAAAGTTTAACTGTTTATCAGAATTGAAATTCAATTAATTATATTATCTTGAGTTTAAATTGATTAGAGTTAGAGCTATTAAATTTTATTTCAAATAATTTTAAATTCATTAATTAAACAAATTTTTATTTTAATTCCCCAAATTTGCAAGACCGTGTTTTCCAACTTTCCCAAAAATTCACATGTCTGATATTTTCGAAGAAATTTCAGTAACCTCTCAGCATCCCCTCCCCATGAAAAAATTATTAGGTCAGGTGACCTGATGTAGCTCTACGTCCAGTAGCTAAAAATATTTTGCCACGTGCTCTTACTCTTTACTGCGCGGTCCGACGACCCGTCTCTCACTGGAATCCGGGATTACTATTATTGCGGGCTTGAATATACGCGGCGATAGAGTTTTAACTATACATCTTAGCTTTGCACGGATATCCAACACACACAGAGAACACAAGATTTTTTACGGTAAGGGTGAGGGACTCAGGTGGTGGTCCGACGAGGCTCCGGCGATGGTCCGACGGTGGTCGCGGAGCAGCTTCTTCCTTCTCTTCTCTTATCTTCTTCTCTTCTTGCTTGGTTCCTTCTTCAAGAGAAATGTCTATTTATAGATTTCCTAGAGTGGCATGCCCCATAAATAGGTGAGAGATCAAGTGTAAATGGGGAATGGTTGGATGGACGGCCGATATTGAACCCCTTGATCATGGATAGTTGATCGAGCATTTAGAGGCCTTAGTGATTTCGGAATTTGGTGTTCTTGGGCTTCTTGGATTCGCCTCGTCCATCCGTTCGATTTGAGTATAAGCTCGTTAAAATCGGAGACCGTTTGGTAACTCAAATTGTGATTCGAACCTTCCAACAACACTTCGAGTCTTCGATTTAGACTCATTTGGGCTCGGATCGAGTTGAATTTTGTGTCGTTGGGTTTGTACTTCCGAGATGCTTAGTTTGACTATAAGTTCGCTGAAATCGGAGTTCGGGAGCTCCCAGATTTAATTTTGGAAGTTTTCGACTCCATTTTGCATTAAGATTCGTTCCCGATCAAGATAATTTTTTGACGATGTATCAATTTCCCCCTTATTTTCGGACATCAAAGCTCCATAAGTTTGAAAATACTAGTTCTGACATTTGACAGAGGTCGAATCGCAAAAATTGTGTTCCAAAAATTATTAACTTGCCCGAATGTGATCATAGAGATCCCGTTGAGCTCCGAAAGTGTCCAAATTGGGTCTGAAATGTCAAAAAATATGTCCGGGGACCCCAAAAACATCAAAATCAGTAGTTCGGGCCAAAAATATGGCCTGGGTACGTGTAGGCAGCCGCCGGCCATTCGACGCCCGCTGGCGGGCGCCGGCGCCGAAATCACGCGCCGTTTGTGTCGGCAGCCGGTTTTAAAACCGGCTGCATTAAGTTTTTTTTTTTTTTTTTTGAGTTGCCTTCATGGGCGGATTACAAAACCGCCCAATTGCTCAGGCAGTTTTGAAAAAAATTGCTCGATTTTTTTTTTTTGTAAGAGAGAGAGAGTGGGAGAGGGAGAGGGAGAGTTTTATACCTTTTTTTTTAATCCTTCAACTCCCATTTCTTCCTATAAATAGGCCCCTACTTGGACCTAATTCCTTGCACCTTCTCCTCTCCCTCTGTCCTTATAATTAAGGCTTTCCCTTGGTCCTCCGATGCCCATCTCTTTGCAAGAAAGTCCGGAGATTTTCTCATTATCCCTCTATTCTTACAATTAAGGCTTTCCCTTGGTTTTTCAAGGCCCCTCTCTTTGCAAGGAAGCCCGGAGATCCCCCCAATTTCCCCCAACACCCTTAGGAGAAATGTCAAGTGATCACCTTCCACTAAGAGATCCTGCAATCCGGAGAGATCCCATCGCACCGTATGATTGCGAACGGAGGCCAAATAAGGAATCGATGGTAGATGAGATAGCGTCGACTGTTACAAGTGACTTCCTGATTCTTTTATGCAAGAATTTTCATTTTTCGAATGATGTGAAGACGATTGTCCCTTATAGTTCTGATCGGGCTAGCATTCCTCCTCCTGAATACTTGACCGTTTTTGAGACCCACTTGCTAGCGGGGTTACGCTTTCCACCTCCTGCCGAGTTGATCAAAGTTTTACAGCGGTGTAGGGTGAACCTATCCCAATTTTCATTCAGGGCGATGTCGGTGACTGTGGGATTGATTGCGCTCTTCATAGATCAAGGAGCAGGTTTGACGCCTGAGCACCTTTCAAGGACGGGTCGACTTACTAGTGGCACGCATGGGCGTGTAACCTTCAGATCCAAATGGTTGGATGTGCGCACCCGCAATCCTTCAAAGAACTGGGCCAGTGCATTTTTTTTGTGAAAAATGATTGGGGCCTGATTGAGAAGTAGGGGAAGATTAAGGATTTGCCAGTCCCTCTGCATGTCGGGGAATAAGACATAATGAGGATCTTGAATGTTCCTAACATCGAACATCTTCTATTCGAGGTTCGTCATATGAGTAGATACACCAAGGAAGAGTTCTTGTTCAAGGTTTGGTTGTCGTTCCATGTTGGAAGGTCTGATGCAAGGATGTTGAAGTCGACTTCCAAGGTCCCCGAGCCCGCTGCCCCAGCTTCAAAGGTGGCTACTAAACAACCGGCAAGAGGTGAAGGCCCCAGGTTTTGAAGAAGAAGAGGTTGGAGGGGACTGCGCCAAATACCGACAAAACTCTTCCTGACTCTTCCCCAGTCAAGTTGCACATCCCTGAAGATGTTTTGAACCATCAATGCATTAAACGTCGTAAAACTGGCGATTTGGTGAGTAATATATTCCCAATACTTTTTTCTTCTTTTCTTCTAGGGTGGATTCTAATAAGCTTTTCTTCTTATTTCAGTGGTCACGCCTTGAGATCGAGCTTAATGACTGGAACATTGAATTTGTTAAAATCAAGTATTTTCAAGAAGAGTTCAAGCGAAAGTATGATCATAAGGTCAAGGAGGCAAAGGTGCTTGAAGAGGAGTTGAGCGAGTGCATGACTAAGTTGGCCAATACAATGCACTCCGTATCTCTTCAAAATCGGCAGGCAGATCGACATCAAATAGATATGGTGGAGGCTCAAGCGACAATTACCCAGCTTTTGAAGGATCATAAGGCCTCCGAAGAGAAAATAGCGTTGCTTGAGGCAAAGGATAAGAAGTCTCAGGCTCTTATAGCTGAGAAGGAGGCCGCTTTGTCTGGCACAGAACCTTCAAGAGTCATTGAAGATTTTAAGAAGTCTATAGCTTTCAAGACTATCATTCAGGATCACGTTCAGGAGGCTCGAGACCATATCAATGATATAGGAGTAAAGGCCTTGGAGCAACAGTGTATTGAAGATGGATTCATCTAGGGCTTTTTGAAGGGGGTTCGCCTGATGCAGCGGAAGACTGGAGTTCAAGTCGAAGGGGTAACCCCTATCCAGGCTTCAGATGACTTTCCTTCAGCTTTTGATGGCGATGAGATAGAGAGTGAGCTTCAGAAGATCCTTGATCTTGATGCGGACGATGAGATTGTAGATATTGAGTAGGATTTTTATTTTTTGCTGTTTGTACCGCTTTATCTTTTTTAACGATTGTGATGTACTTGATGTTTGTGTGGATATGTGTAATTTTATTTAATAGAAATTATTGATATTTTTATCTGGCTTAAACATTTCAATGTCTTTATCCAACTTGAGTGAATTTTATTTATGCTTATTCAAGGTACTTAACTCATCTGAGGCTTTTAGTTAATGCATTCCAACTTGTGTGGAGGAGTTTAGGAGAATCCACTTAGGATGTATGACCTATTCGAGGTTATATGTCAGAGCCTTACTCGTTAACCTGTGCGGAAGAGATAAAGAGAATCCACCAAGGATGTAAGACCTACCCGAGGTTGTATGTTAGAGCCCCGCTCGATGACGTTAACCTGTGTGGAAGAGGTCGAGAGAATTCACCAAGGATGTAAGACCTATCCGAGGTTGTATGTCAGAGCCCCGCTCGATGACTTTAACATGTGTGGAAGAGGTCGAGAGAATCTACCAAGGATATAAGACCTATCCGAGGTTGTATGTCAGAGCCCCGCTCGATGACGTTAACCTGTGTGGAAGAGGTAGGATCGAATCCCCCTAGGATTGATTATCTAGTGTCTGAGCTACAATAATGATTGTTTATTGCTTGAATCAAGGATATTGAAATTCACAACTTGTGTGAATTTATCAATACAATTTCACTTAAAGAATATAAAGAAATATAGTCTTACTGCATTAAACAAAGGCATAGCTCCCTAAGATAACTTAGGGATGAATAAGTTACAAACACCACAAAGATCATCGTTCAAAACTGAAGACATACAATACTGAAGGCACACAATACTAAAGACATACAATACTTAAAATGAGTAGCACTATTATGCTCAACTGATAATACTTATGAAAATTATCTACATTCCAAGTCCGAGTAAGCATCTTTCCCTCAGTATCCTTCAATTTGAAGGTTCCGGGCTTTACCATAGCTGCTACTAGGTACGGATCTTCCAGAGGGGGGAGAGTTTATTTCGTTGAGGGCCTTTGCATACTGCCTCGATGCTGCACAGAACCAGATCTTCAATCGATATATGTCGTGGCTTCATCCTTCGATTATGATGATGGGCAACTCTCTGATTATATGCAGCAATCTTAAGCATAGCCTTATCTCTTGCCTTTGGAAGGAAGACTAGGTTGTACTTGAGTTTTCTCCTAAAAATATTTTCTTCTAAAAATGACTCCTATTGTAGAAGTGTCTAGCTTGGAGAGAGAGTATGCCCTTGCGTTCTGCTCCCGAAGGATATGGATAATCTGATGTTTCGTTATTTGGGCCAATAAGAATTTAACTATCTGACAATACTGAGCCAATAATGGATGGTGGGCATCGAATTCTCCCTCCACCTGAGAGGCGACCATATGGGAATTGGTGTGAACCACCAAGTCCTGTAAATCGCAATCAATTGCCAGCCTCAATCTGGCGATTAGAGCTTCATATTCGGCGACGTAGTTTGTTGATGGGAACTTCAATCTAAGCCCGCATTCTAGTGTAGCTTTCTGTGGGGAGATTAACAAGATCCCAGCGCCAACATCGGAACTTCCAGAAGCTCCATCGACATATAAGATCCAGCAGGAGGAGGAATGAGACACATCTAGCGGTTCATTGGAGGTATGGTTAGTACATTCGACCACAAAATCGGCAAGCACTTGTGACTTGATGTTGGGTCTAGGTAGGAACTATATATCGAATTCTCCAAACTCCACTGATCATTTGATCAATCTTCTAGATGCCTCGGGGTTTTGGAGAATACTTTTCAATGATGGGTTTGTATATACCCCGATCGTGTGTGCTTGAAAATAAGTTCGTAACTTTCTAGCTGAGAAGAATAAAGCCAAAGCTGTTTTTATCTGCTAATGGATAGCGTGTCTCAGTATCTGAAAGTACCTTACTAATATAATAGACTGGGCGTTGAACAGTATCATCTATCCGGATCAAGACCGAGCTTATAGCTTGGGAGGAGACAACCATATACATATACAAAATTTCCCCTAGTACTGGCTTTGAGAGCAGTGGCGGTGAGGCTAGATAAGCTCAAAGTTGTTCGAAAGCCTCCTGGCATTCGTTAGTCCATTGAAATCCTAAGCAACGAGCCCCTCTGAGAACTTTGAAGAAGGGTAGATATTTATCTCCTGAACGAGCCAGGAAACAAGAGAGTGCCGCAATTCTTCCGTTTAATCTCTGGACTTCCTTGATATTTTTCGAGGGTAGCATGTCCCTCAAGGCCTTGATTTTCTTCGGGTTAGCCTCAATCCCTTGGTGGGTAATCATGAACCCCAGAAATTTTCCTGAGGCCACTCCAAATACACATTTGGAGGGGTTGAGGCCATGTTATAAGATCGAAGGAGATAGAAGCATCGTTCCAAGTCTGAGATATGCTAGGATTTCCTCAGGCTTTCAACTAGCATATCGTCTACATATACTTCCATAGTGAGCCCAATAATATTCTTAAAAACCTTATTAATCAGGCGTTGATATGTTGCCCCTGCGTTTTTGAGCCCGAATGACTTACCAGATAGCAGTACAACCCCTTATCTGTTTGAAAAGCTGTCGCCTCCTCATAAGTAGGATCCATTTGGATTTGATTGTATCCAAAATAAGCATCCATGAAGCTTAGCATTTGATGTCTGGAGGTGGCATCAACTAACTGTTCGATACGGGGAAGCGGGAAAATGTCCTTGGGGCCGGCTTTATTAAGATAAGTATAGTCTACACACATTCTTCAAGCTCCACTTGCCTTTCGAACCATTATGACGTTGGCCAACCAAGCGGGATAGTGTACTTTCCTTATAAATCTTGTATTTAAAAGCTTATCAACCTCCTGTTCAATTGCCAATTGACGATCAGGTGCAAAATTTCTCTTCTTTTGGATTACCGGCTTTAGTGCTGGGTTGATCTTGAGAGAGTGCATGATTACTTCAGGATTGATTTCAGACATATCAGCCGGACTCCATGCAAATACATCTTGGTTTATACGTAGAAAGTCTACATACTCCTTGTTCTCTTCATTTGAGAGGAGTGATCCGATCTGTACTGTTCTTGAAGGGTGCTCATCTGATAGAGAGACATAAGTAAGATCTTCTACAGAGGAGGCCCTTTGAGGGATATCTTCAATCCGAAGATCGAAGTCCTCGATGCTCAGAGTAATTGATGAGCGTGGTTGAGCCTGCCTAAGATAGCATAATTGTGCTACTTGTTGATCTCTGCGTACGATTCCAATCCCCGATGGGGTAGGAAACTTCAGCTTTAAGTGGGGAATTGAAGCAATAGCCCTAAAGATTGTTTGGAGTGGCCTTCCGAAGATTACATTGTAGGCCGATTCTGATTTCACTACAATGAATTGAATAGGATGCTCAACTTGTCGAGGAAATTCTCCAAGTATGATCGGGAGACTGATGGTTCATTCTACTCTTATAAGTCGTTTGTCAATTTTGTATAGTGAACCGGCAACAGGTTGGAGTTTCTCTTTGGATAAGCCCATGTTAAGAAAAGTGGAGTAGAATAGGACATCTATTGAGCTCCTTTTATCAACCAAGATCCTTTTAACATTGTAGCATGGGTCGCCTATTCCCGTGCTTATCACTAATGGATCTTGATCAAGGGTCTTTATGTCTTCTAGATCGGACTCTTCAAAGGCAATAGAGTAATCGGTATGAAGCTTCTTTGTTGGTGGCTCCTTACTCTCTGTAATTAGAACTTGGCAAGGCGTTGAAGGGCCCCCAGCGATGGTTTCAATTTCTCCCACTATTTGGCGATTATTTGCCGGCTGTCTTTGTTGTTGATTTTGCCCCCCAGTCGGACCATCCTCCTCTCGGGTTGGTGGATTCTTGATGAGTTGTCGGAGATATCCTTGTCGAATCAGTCTCTCAATTTCTTCCTTGAACTGCCTGCATGCTTCAGTAGTGTGCCTACGGCTGTGGTGGAAGTGGCAATATTGCTCTTGGTTTCTGACGATGGGTTTCAAAGGGTATGGCCACTTTACACTCTCCTGATCCCGGATGACCATCAATATATTCGCTCGGGATGTATTAAGTGGCGTGTTCTCCTTTTCTTGGGGATGCTCTCGTTGCGGTTGTGAGGGCCGAGAAGGAAGATTGTAGTTTTTTTGCTTCTTCCTTTGCGATGATGGATTCTCCATTCCTGGGGGATTTTTATGCTACCCCGTTGTCTGCTCAAACTGGTTCCTATAAGCATTAATGGCTTCGTCGGCAGAGATTTAGGCCTCTACTCGATGAATTAGATTTGCATATGAATGGACCGTTTCTCGCATGAGTTCTGAGTAGAAGGGGCAAGGGCGAAGCCCTCCAAGGAATACACCCCTAAGTAACTATGGGTCTACCCCTGAAATTTGTTGGGCTTCCGTGGAAAATCTTTGAAAGTATTCTTTGAGAGATTCACCCTCATTCTGACGTATCCCTGAAAGATGGGAGGAGTCTTTAACCATTCTTCGGTTGGCGACAAATTGTTCGACGAATAATTTGACCAATTTAACGAATAGTGGAATGGACCGGGCAGACAGTAACTAGAACCACGTCCGAGCTCGCCCTTTAAGGATGGCAGGAAAAACTTGGCATAGTAGAGCATCCGGGGTCCGCTGGATATGCATAATGGTATGATAGTGATCAATATGCTCGTAGGGGTCTGAAGTTCCATCGTAAGAATCAATATTCGAGATTTTGAATCTTGCCGGAATGGTGTGTTGGAGGACAGCTTCCGTGAAATATGATGACTCTTAATAGTCTCATCGATGAAGAGATTATCTTATATCTCCTATGGGGAACTCCTCTCGGACTAGCCTCCGCAATTCTTGACGTAGGGTATTACGAGGGAGTTCAATGATGTGCTATTGGTTTAAGTCCTCGGGAACGTCCGGAGGAATGTGATGCCGTCAGCCTATGCGTGAAGGATGCGTAGAGCTTGCCGTGTCAGCAAGCTCATTCTCTGGATGTGTTGGAGGGTGCATCCTTAGCGGAGAAAGGGGGACTTCGACATGAAGAACATCTTCGAATCCTGAGAGGTCTCGAGGGAGAAGAATATCTTCTTGGGGTACTAGTGATGGCCTGAAATCCCTTCTCCATCTTTCGGATACGCTCTTCCAGGGATGGCCCTGAAGTGCCTTCTCCAGAAGGGTTTCGGCCACAGTGGTGAAAAGAGGCAGACGCCTGTCGTCCCTGATTCAGGGACTGATTCCTAGATTGATGTGAATTAGAGCGGGAGGCTCCAATGATGCGATGGCTACGTCTGTTTTCCATTGAAGTAGTATTTAATATAGTGGGATCGACTGCTCCCACAGACGGCGCCAAACTGTTGCGGGCTTGAATGTACGCGGCGAAAGAGTTTTAACTATACGTCTTAGCTTTGCACGGATATCCAACACACACATAAAGAACACAAGATTTTTTATGTGGAAAACCCTTGAAAGGGGAAAAACCACGAGGTCTAGCCTAATTGAAAATGATTCCACTAGAATATAAGTCGGTTACAATGGTATGACTCACCTCTGAGGGCGATCATATGACAAATAACAACTGCACAATAGAAGTCCGGGTGTAAGGTGATGGTATGGCAGAATTTCGGGCCTCAGGTGATGATCTAATGAAGGTGAGGGCCTCTGGCGAAGGTGAGGGTCTCTAGCGAAGGTGAGGGTCTCTAGCGAGGCGAATGTGAGGGCCTCGGCGGAAGGAGAGGGCTCTTAGGCGAAGGTGAGAGCCCTGACGAAGGTGAGGACCTCTGGTGAATGTGAGGGCCTCTAGCGAACGTGAGGGCCTCAGGGTGGTTGGTACGGGTGAGGCTCCAGCCGGTTGGTTCCCTGTTGCGAGGCTCTCGCGGTGGTCGGCGAGGCTCCGGTAGTGGGCCGGCAAGGGTGAGGGCCTAGTTTGGGGTGACAGACTCCGGCAGTGGTCCGAGGAGCAGAATTCTTCCTATCTCGCTTCTATTTCTTCTTCCTTCTCTTCTCTTTCTTCTCTTCTTGCTTGGTTCCTTCTTCAAGAGAAATCGAGTTGGTCCTAATTTTATAATACGATTTTTATGGAGTGGCATGCCCCGTAAACCAGGTGAGAGATCGGGTAAATGGGGAGTGAGTTGGATGGAACGGCCCGTATTGAATTTGGCCTTTTAATCTATATAATCTATGGATACTCGTTTTCGTGTTTGTATATCGGGATGGCTTGTTAGACATTTCAGATTCGGTGTCTTGATGGGCTCGTTGGATTCATGTTGTTTCAGCCGTGTCTATTCAGATTATAAGCTCCGTTAAAATCGAGACGCGTTTTGGTAACGCTCAAATTGTGATATTAGAACCGTTCCAACAGCACACTTCCGAGGTCTTCGATTTAGACCATTTTGGGCTCAGGATCGAGTTGAATTTGGTGTAGTTAGAGGATGAAAATACTTCTTCGAATTATTCTGAGAAACGTTCTACAGACGTTTGATTATAAGGTGCACTGAAATCGGAGTCTTGGGAGTTCCCATATTGTATCTAATTTTAAGTTATTATCCTCGTCGACATTACACCATTTATATGGATCGAGATTAGGGTGGCGTGCACTGGGAGTTAAAAGGATAATATTATATTTTTATGAATGCGATGGTCAAATCCAAACTTCGTTCGCCGTTAGCATATTCTGGAGGGTATTTTCCGGAGGCGTTTGCTGAAAAAGTGTTTAAAATGGTAATTTTGAGCATTGCAATAATAAGACAAAGTCTCCGTTCATCTGTGTGAAGAATCATCAGCATAGTTAATAGTAGGCACTATAAAGAACTCGTATTGGTCTGTAAGAATAAGTAGTCTTATCTATATTCTTTGTCGATATTATGTCAAAAGAACCGAAAATATCGATATACATAAAAACCTATTGCAATACTCAAAGGCATATATAATTACCGATCAACACCTCACACGGGTCCGTAAATCTTTTGAGTTCGCGAGTTTCAGTTTCAGTCCCTCCTCTTACGTTGGCCGGTCAAAAATATGCTCGTATGATCAACAAACAAGTGAGCGAGTAGAGTTAATGGACATGAGGCTAGAACAAAAAATGAACCGTAGAGAATGATATGGGTCTGTTAAGGCATTACGTCAGTAGTACCCACATATCAAACTTCATGAGGAGTCAATAAAAAATAATAAATATTTTTCATATCAATCCTCTTCCTAGAGTTGTATAGGGATAGAGAGAGATTGATACGTAGATAATCTCAAATAATGTTCAATACTCAGAGAAAGTGAGGATGAGGATAATCAGAAAGGTGAAAGAAGAGAATTCATTTAAGATTGACTATGAGTCGTTCGGATCTCCAAGAGTGATATTGGTATACTCGGGACATCCATGGTTGCGGTCGTATTTGACGGAGCGAGAAGATGGATGAGTTGATAGTAGTGCTAAAAGGATTAAAGTCTTTTGGGTTATTCATATAATCTCACAGAGAGCGACGAGATAGTATTTACACTGAGTATTGAGTTCTGAATAATAAATATTATAGTTAATTCCTTCAATATTCTGGTGTTGTCACGCCATATTTTCTATTTGAAAAATCCCAAGATGGCTTGTTGTATCTAAGCGTAGAGGCGGGAACGGTGTGATTACGAAAATTAACTGCTGGTGAGCTGATAGCAGATAGAGAGCGGTATTTTGCCTGAGCAGCTTGGCAAGTGCCAGATGAGGCAAGAAAAGCTACAACACGGTCTTGTGTGAGGTTTACAACAGATGAGACGGTGAAGCGCTTACGGGCGTTTGGCCTGATGATGCCGGAAAGCAGAGGTAGTAGTTCATGTGGATTCTGAAAGCTCAAGCTGGCACGGTACGCAGCGAAGGTCACTTGGGGATTTTGTTGTGCGTAACAATACGATAGACGTAAGATGGCACAACTGTAGATAAGGGGGGCTTTGGGACGTTCATAGTTTATTCATAGGTATAGTAGAGGGACTCTGGATGGTGTAGGAATGGAGAGTTGTGATTAGGCAATAATTCATCGAATAGCAGGGTTATGTGAGGAGGAATCGGGGGGGACGCACGCTCGTGGGGCGTGTTGATCTATCTGGTTTTTTTTGAAGCAGGCAGCTGCGTTTGAGATGAAACACCTGTTGGTGAGATTCAGGGCAGGTTGATTGCGCCGGAGAAATTAGGGGTATGTGAATCAAGGCAGTCTTTGCAACCTTGTCGATTGCCTTACGTAAACTAGGCGGATACGGAAAATGTCGAATGCGTTAGAATAAATACTAAGAAATGAGCATAAATGAGCTATAGAATGGATACGCACTTTTCCTTAGATAATGCGCATTTAACAGTCTGAAGGGTAATGGAGTTATCGTAGGCCACTGTTGTTGAGAATTTGCTAATAGGTTTTTTTAATTTTTAAATTTGCCATTGCAGCTTTATATAGGCAGGTATTTTTCGTGAATACGCGTAGATCGTGTGTGCTAGAGTGGCTCCGTTCTCAAATGAACATCAACGACGCACATGTATCATATGTTTGTGACAAAACGGATTTGTCATAAATTATGGCGATATTCGCTGTAGACTTTTAGCATATTTCGAAGTTATAAAGCGGAGAGGCCGGGCATTTCGTTTGTTTATTCATAGTCAATAAATTTGAGTCAGAACACCAAACCAAGGTGCGCTTTTTTCAAAAAAATCGGCCGTCTGAAATCCTTTTTGCGACAATCGGGCAGAGACACCGAGTTTTACGAAAGTATTGGGTTGGAAACGGGGGTAGCTCGGTCAAGAATTTATTTTGTCCCAAAAAATCCGGTTGCAACCAAAATTTTTTTAAATGATAGATTTAACTTTCTCGGGGTTTAGTGGCAGAATTTTTCTGCTGCAAAGACTTAATTTCCTGTAGTGCTTCTCTTCAAGTAGGTCAATAATGTGTAATCTGTGTTACTAACCTTTAACCACACAAAAAGCTTGGCTTTATACTAAGGGGCTATTGGAGTTTACGTTCATTTTGAGTGCACTGCAAAAGTAAATATGCCACGTTCTAATAATTTTCGTATTTTGGATGCTAGTGGAACTAAAAGTAAAGCTAATGTGTAAAAATGAGTGATGGGGATATTAAGAGGAACGGAATAATAGATGAGTTTTTGACTGCGTCTTACTATCGCTTAAGACATGGCACAATCAGCGCGAGAGAGATCAAATGCTATATTGCTGTTTGTGAAGCGTCCTTGCCATATTACATTATTAAAATTCGCAGGGCGAAATTGAGGTTTCGCATTTCCACTATTTTTGTGGAAGAGTTCGGTCGTTTTGGAGTGTTAGAGGGGCGGATTTGAAGTACGCTTCTCTTTGGGCTGGGTCTGTTTGGTAAGCTTTCATAGTTAGTATTTGCGAAACGACCAGTCGAAAGGTTCACTATGCGGAAACTTAGCTACTCTTGCTTTAAGGAGACTTATCAGGAAGCCCATTTCGGATTGGTGAATCTCCCCATTTTATCACTTTGAAGTTTTATTTTTTATATTTTCTAGAGGATAAATCTCAGAATACAGAATAGGTTTGAATATCGCCTTACTATGGCATTTGGGAAGAAATAGTTCGACTAGAATAATCTATCATGGATTCCAGGCCAAATATTAATTGAGATGCTCAAAAATAAGGGTATATAGGAAAATATTAATGTCCTCTTTAATGTAGATTAGTAGAATTTAATCTGGCTCAATTTTGGAGAGTCATGGTTAATGTAAGGTATACTAGTGTTACTTTATATTATATATGTACTGAAGTGTATATCTTCCAAATAATAATATGAAATTTACCAAATATAAATTGAGTTATAGAACTCGGTTTGGTTTTGTAGTATACGAGTTCAGCAATGTAATATTGAAATTAGCGCGCTCATGTTATAGTGACGTTTTCGTGATATTATATCTAGTGTGATAGGATCGAAACTCCTTATGAAATAGTGTATGGTGGTGGACTTACACTCTTGGATTGATTTTATTTTGATGGGAAAGATCTAGAGGACACTGTATGGGATTTTGCAGCTTAAGTGATGCAGAGTATGAGGAGGATTCGCGAAAGAAGTCAATTTATAGGCCAGACACTCCGACCACAACAAAATGAAAAATGTAATCGCAGGTGGGGTTGATTCGAGGTGCGAGATTGGGTATAGATGACTAATTGAGTACACGCTATTCAACTAAACGAATCATAGAAGATCTTATGATATTTTTTTGAACACGTCTTTGAGTTATTGGAGGTTTAGTATGTGATATTAAGGTTCTATATGTACTCGCCGTCCTGTATTTCGTATAACGCATCAAAGTGAGTTGGATTTTTGAAAAGATTACCACTTTTCTCAGGATGGGAATAGATACCTCTACTGATCGGTGTTAGAATCACTTTTAAGTATACTAATTTAAGATGGCGATAATTTTATAGTGGATTTTAACGCTCTTAATAAATAAGCGCTCTTGTATATACGTAAATGACCTTATGTAAGTTCATTTAGAAATTCATCTGTGTGGGGAGTGCCGAAGTGCGTGATATAATAGTTGTGTGAACAAACCAGTCTTTTATACGTATGTTACAAAAATAGAAGGGTTTTATATACTGATGCTGTCCATCATCCTAATTTATAGGATGTATATATACGTAACCGAGCAGATTCCTAGATATATTCATTAGTGTTCTATTTTGCATTTCAATAAACTTTGTCGTCAAGTGAATTCTCTTTATAGAGACCTCATATATAGTAAAAAATGTAGCATAATTTCTCTGTTTCCATGGGCTAACGTTAAATATCTCGTCGTAATAGGGATGCAAGACTCATCGTTATTTTTATTTACATGGCATGAATTGATCGTGACGCGTATGCTTCAGACTTATTGCTGAAATGTTAGATAAAATGTTTTTAGAAGACATCTTTTGAGTAATTATAAATATAGTAATTTAATAAAGACAAGAGTATATGTGTATGACAAATTTAAGGTTTAATTTTTAGAAAATTAGGGCAGTACCAAAGTATATAAGAATATTTTTTGGTTAGAATATGGTTCTAATGGAAAAATTGAGATTTGCAAACTCTCTCTGAAAGGTTTTTTTTACTTTGTTGTGCACTCATTTTATGAATTCGCTTTTTGTAAAAGGGCGTGAAGACATAGTTGGTTTGTGTAATATAAGTCGTTACTTGTGATTTGTGAATCGAAGAAGACTTGAGTCTGATAAGTGTTTGCCTTCGCCTAGACTGAAAACAATATCAGATAGATAATTATTTTTTTTGTGAAGAAGTTATTTTTTGGTGCATGGGAGTTATTTCGAGTACTTGTAGGGATAATTCAGAGTAAGAGAGGCATTCATTTTTTATGTCTAATATAAGAAGAGGGCAAAGAAAGATATATTAATTATGGATCTCCTCTCAGAACTATGAATAATCATCCGACGATAAGATTTGTGTATGAGCAATAGATAATTGGTGGATAGATGATAGTAGTCGAAGGATGAGCGCGGTTATTTCACTACTAAGGAATCGGAGAGGAGTGGCAAAAGGCTTCAAAAGATGTGTTACTATGAGGGTGCTGCTAAAAAAATTTTATTAACTTTAAAAGTCGAAATTTTGGCTTTCGAGGTCACATTCACTAAGGAATTCAACTTAAACGACTTTAAGTATTCATAATGTATGATTTACTTTCTTCTAATATACAAATCAACTAAACCAGAAAAAACAGTTTGCCGGTATTCATCTTTGTTGATGACAAATAGTTCATAAGCATTTCAGTGGTTGATAGTAATGTATTTTAATTTTACACTGTCAATTCACGACTTTAAATAAACCAACACAATATATTAATTCAGTTTAAAACCTCCCGCTTCATGGCACAGATAGGTCGGGGATTAGAACTTCTTTGTTATACTTTCTCGTTATTACTCATATCTAATAGGATGTGGATTTAGTTTATTTCATAATTCAAAAATTGTCAATTGAAATAGATAGTAAGAAGTATAATAATAATTACATGGTAAAAAGTAGAGGTACTTAATAGGGCTTTGCACACACAGATTAAATTAATCTAGATTTAGTGAATTGTAAGTTTTTAAATGTATATGAGAGAGTTAATTTAAACTTCTAAACTGATCGTATTTAGGGTATCAAGTTTGATAATCAAGAAAGTAGGAACTACAGTATCGCAACGTAAGCTTGGCTACTTAGGGGAGTTTCGCTGGGCTCTGCTAAAAGATGTTTTCTCTTTGTTTCTACATCTTCTTACTTCTTCTTCACCTCGCAAGCTGCCGCGCACGGTGGATCACACGTGCAATGCGAGAAGTTAGGGGTTTTTTTCTACACCACTCTCATTTAATCGCGGCCGGGGGGATCTTAAATCCGTTGAATGGGGTTGGACTTGCTCTTTTACCTCCATCTTGAGCATCACGTTCCCATTGAAGATTTGTCAATTAGACCTTATTAGGACCAGCTCACGGAGGACATGTGCTCATACCTCTCACCCATTACACGTATACTGTATCGACTCTATGAGAGTGTATATCAATAGTAACACTCATCATAAGATTTGAGTGAAAACGATGAAGGATTAACCGAATCTGGGATGCTTATACTTTCTCTCTCAACTGGGGACGACAGAATTAGCGAATGAATGAGAGCTAGAGAACGACTCATGCTTTCTGCTCTCCTAGACCCCTTCAAAGGATGTCAATTAGGTGATTGGCCGGAATTATCGAGACATTGATCCCTCTACTAACCTAAAGACTGGATTTCTAAGATTCTATACGATTTTTAATGAAGAGAAGCATTGCCGCCTAGGCCTCGATGTCTTTAACTTCTCCTCGGAATGAAGATTAGGGAATGCCACTTTTTCCAAAAAATTAATCAGTGGGGATGTTCTTTTCTCAGCTTTCGCTCTTAACTCCAAAAAGGGAAGTTGGTCAAATTAAGGATGCCGTGAGATGGAGGACCTTATCATCCTCTTCCGAATTTAAAGACCCGGGATCTGCAAGATATTTTAATACATTTATATGAAGAGAAGATGCCATCTGCTAGCGTTCTGGAGATAGCTTATCGTCTCCTCGGATGAAGATTCAGGATGCCAGACTAGGCGATGTTTGATTCTAAACTTCCAAAAGATGCCAATAAGGACTAGCCGTAGGGGGAAACTTCAGCTAAAGAAAAAAACCTAAAATGTGATTAACTACGAGAGATTTGAGAGCTCATTTTAACCTATTGCTGTAATTTTGCAGTATAGGGAGAAGATGCTTCCGTTGGCATATCGCTCTTGCTAGGTAGCTCTTAGTTAGGCTTCGCATAAGCCTAGTTTACGCAGTATACTTCAACTCGGAATGGAAGACTATTTTAGGATCTCATCACTTAGGGAGATGCTACAAAGGTCCTTAACTCCAAAGATGTCAATCCACGGAAATGACCGACATTACTTGTAGGGGAACTTATACCTAAAGAACGGTTTAGATTTAACCGGAATTTAATGAACGAGAATAGACTCGCCGTTGGGCATAATCTTATAACCTCCTCTCCATCGGGGAAGATTTAGATGCCACTTAGGGGATGCTTACTCCTACATCAAAAAATGTAATGTCAATAGGATGCCATAGCGGAGGTACTTATACCTAGAGACAAATGGTTAATCAAGGATTGTGAATTTTTAATAAGAAGTTATGAATCATTTCTTTTTAAAGCTTTGAATCTGTTTCTCTTCAATCACAAATGACATTAATACTCCCTTCTGCTGCAAATCTGTGTTGCTAGAAAAAGGTTTGGCACTCTGAAAGAGAATCATTTAAGAGCGTTTTAGAAATTTATATCTAACGGTTCTGAAGGGAAAAGAAAAATTATTCGTTTGGATCAGATTAAAAAACTTGAAAAATTCTTTTGGGGATTTAAAAATTTTTGCCTATTCTTATTCTATCATTATAAATGATCTTTATAACTTACGATTAATTCCACTAGGGATACTGTTTTTATATCGGAATCATCATGGATAGTGAAAAAGAAAAAAAAAAAACAGAAAAGGGAGTAGTTTGAATCACTTCTGATAAGTATAATAGCCTATCACAAGCATCTCTCGTCGAACCACAAACAAAGGAGAAATGCAAGATTTATGTTTTAAGATTAAGATTCTATGATTGAATTTTAAGTTTCGATTAACTCGGAAGAAAATAATATGAAAATTTTCTAGAGTCCTTTTTCTGCATGTTTGTGGAGGATACTAACATGCAACATTGCATATAATTTCTCTTAGAAAAATTCTTAACGTTTTGCATGAGTTTGTTAAGAAACAAGGAGAATATCTTGGCATCCCTTTATAATGACAGCATTAAGGAATAAATTTCTCATAATGCATAGAGAAAAGTTTGATTTTTCATTCAAAAAGTGAAAGCTTTTCAGTTCTTTTATATTGATAGTTTTCTTATAATTATTCTGACAATTGACTCGTTTTAAGTGTTTAATTCATCGCTTAACCCAATCAAAGAATGATTTATGGGAAAGGAGATTCAAAAACTCAACGAAGAATTGTTGTTGACAATCCTAAATTAAATTAATTTGAACTATGACCATAATAGAGTTTAATCAATATCTATATCCTACCCAACACTTATCAAATTTTCTTTTTAAAGCCGAAAAAATTGTAAGTTTCCAAAAGATTGTGAAATTTCGACATGCTATAAAAGATTCTTTTAAATTGGGGATAGATGTTAGTTATTAGAAGCTCTAAGCATCTGATTCTAGTTGAGTGGGTAAGTGAAATATATCTTGCAATGTTGAATTTTATAGTCTATTTCGACGGAAGCCACATAAACTAAATCTGGAATAGAATCCCCTCAATTCTAACATCCCCAAGAATTAGTCAATTAACTCTCGGACTAGGTCAAACTCTGTAAGTGTTGATTTTGGAATTTGGTCGTTCTATGCAAGACGATTCAAACGAAAGATAGTCGTAGAACGACCACTAAAGGATAGAACCCCTCATGTTCTAAACAATCCTAAGTTTCAGTTCAATAATAGATTAAAATTTGTAATGTATCTCACTTAAAAAAAGTGAGATATTAGGACATTATTCTCCAAAACCAATCTAAGAGGATGTCTTAATTTAGTTTTCTAAGAATTTTGAATCTAAAAAAAGTGATTTTTATATCCATAAATACCACTACAAGACCATCCAGTATCGAGATGATCCTGTCGAGAAAATCAATCATTTCAATTGGAAAAAGTCCAAAAGAGAGTTAAAAGATTTTTTTTTCTGGATCTTGATCTTGTTTGATGTCATCTCATTCGGTTATACTATGTGAAACCCAAATAATTAGCATAACCGAACATCAAATTAATAATTCCATTTAGATTGATCATCTATGTTGATTTTCTTTTTTGAATGATTTTGAAGATATGAACTGACCTACTCAAAGTTGCTAACTAGAGAGATCTCAGAGTTTAGATTTTGTTAACGCACCAGATCAAACAGCCTCCCTACAGCCAAAACTGGGGTTTCCTTCTTCATCTATTTTTTTTTTTTTTTTAACTAAGATATAAAGAAAATGTAAATTGGAGGTAAAAATTCCAATCTTTTCAAAATCTTTCAGATGGTAATAATTTATGGTATTGGTAACATCTAATAAGAACGATCATGCTTGATGAGGAAACCCAAAATGGCTTTTGAATTCTCAACAGTCAAAGATAAAAAATACTAAAGGATGATTAGGTTAACCTTTGATATTCAATTAGAATTTAGAAAGGGAAGCCACTTTTTTTTCTTTTTGCTACACATTAATGAATGTGTCTCTTTTTTTTTATTTTCTTTTCTTTTCCTTCTTCCAATTCCTTTTTTTTTTAAAGAGGCTTTCCTTTATTTAATTCTGAAATAATTATTTCAATTGTAAAATCATCTTCCAATAAATATTAAGGAGTGAAAAAAATTAAACCCGCTCTTACAAGAAGGATAGATTTTATAAAATGTGTGGACCAAATCCTATATTAACTGAATAAACAAACTTGAATGAGGATAATTATGAAAATAGTTGCAAATTCACAATTGTCTATGGAGATACTAATAGATGAGAAGAAGATGAATTTAAAAGTTCCACTTCCTCCAATTTTTTAATTTGAATAATATTTTAATTCAAAAGGAAGTTATTTATGATATCAAAATGGGTGAACCCAAACTGATGATAATAGTAATTTTTTTTATCAACTATTTGGAAGAAGAAAATATTAAACGATGTTAGTAAAATCGAGCTACCAGGTAATTATCTCAAGGTATGGTCCAATTAATTCCTTAAGGAAAGAAGGCCACATGACATAAATTTGCTTATCATATCATGGTTTAGGCTTAATAAACAACCTTGAATCTAATCCTCTAGAGGATTTCTTGACTGAAAGAGGAATTTAAGATGACAAATCTTTACAAGAATATGCTCAAGAGTTTTCTCAATGGCAGTAAATAAAGCTGAAGAGAAACTTAGCTAATATTGATTTTAAAATATTATCATAAGAGAAACACTTCAAAGATGATGAACAAAATTCTTTTCCGCCCA
>NW_021319803.1:0-34580 GCF_001605985.2 Dendrobium catenatum
ATTTCAGGACTAGAATCATTGCTCTCATTATCTCACACCTCCGCCCCTTCATTGGACTCACACTATACGGATCCTCCTTCCTACACCATACTCTTTTTCCTCCCCCTCCTCTGTTTTTCCATTTCCGTAACCTTTATCGTCCTTGACGCGAATTCGCTCCCCTTACTCCTTTCTACTCTTCTCTCCTCACTCCATAATTACCCATTTCCCATCCCATAATCCTTGACTTACCTCAACGCCCTGTCGCTGGGCCCTTTTCCTCCGTGCCCAGTAACTTCACCTCCCTCTTCTTTCCCAGCGCTTTCCGGCTGTCCTGGAGTCTCTTCTTCTTTCCGCTCACGTTTTTTTTTTTTCTTGCATTCTTCCCAGCAATTTTTCTCCAGTCGTTTCTCACCTCTCACGGTCTCCCGCCTTCTCTTCGGTTGTTTCATTTCCTATGCTGTCCTGCCGGGGGCGGTTGCCCCTGCGCTTTTCTCGTTGGAACCCTCTTGACCGGACATTTCGACTTTTCGTGCGCGGCCTATCCGCCTTCTCGTTTGCCACACGTTTTTGGCCTCGGCCACTTTTCACCTTTGCGACGGAGCTCTCTTCGTCGCCCAGCTGCAAGTTTTCGTTCTCCATCCATGGCTCCTCTATCTAGCTCTACTCAATGTCAGGACCTCCCACCACGCACCTCTGCCCTTTGGGCTCCTACGTGACCCCGCTCCTCCGGGGGGGGCCCACACGCGGCCCCTGCACCTACTCCACTCCTCCATCAATGCCCTCACCTCCACTGTCGTTTGGCCGTTGCTCTCCGCGTCTCTATCTGGTCCAATTGTCGCAACATTGAGCTTGCCGACTGTTCTCCTCCTTCATCTCTCTTCGGTGGGGTGACCACTTGCGCCACAAACGTGACGGTCACGTTTAGCTCTCCTCGCGTCGTCACGTTCATCCTCTCACTATGTCCGTGGGAGAGTCCACTACCTGCACTCTCTCGCTCCACCATGTGTTTCAGTTTTCAGTGATTTCCTTGCCCTCCCTCGACTACCTTATGTTGGCCCAAGTAATCTCTCTCGGTGGCATTTGTAGTTCCGTGGCCTCTGTCTTGTCTCGCCCTCAATCTCTGTCTTGCCTCTCATTACGTCAATTTGGAGTGGTTGGCTGGGTTCTCCCCGTGGGTTTTCACACCCAGGCTACTTCTTTCGTGCATGGCGGTACCTCACTCATGTTCATCCGTTTAACTTCCGGCCATGGTACTTATCAGTGTGGTATGCTCCCTCGGCTTAACAATGTTCTGAACGCCACATCACCGCAACACGAGGGTTACTCCCGTCAGCCTTAACTACAAAGGCGTAAACAACATTCATTTTTGCTGTTTGACAGGTCATTTTTTTGTATTCGTCTCTGTACTACTTTTCTGACAGAGGTCCTTGTGGGCCCATCCGGTGATATAGAACACTCGACTAACCGATCATCATATACCCATTCACTACACATTGACCACAAACACGGCTCTGGAACAACAGAAATTATACAATCCAGCACATTGCACTGATATGGTTACAATACCTTTATTACTTCCCTATCCTCCGCTGTTTTTGCCGCTGATTATGCCTGAGGATCCCGACCCGGTGTGTCATTTGCTTGCCTGTCCCGCCTCTGCGCTTACCCCTAACGTTTTCCCTCACACATTGTAGACATACACTGGCCTCCCCACAGAAACCACCGACTTCTACGCTAACTTCTACACCAATGCCCCGTCTGCTTATCCGTGCGGTCCACCCGCGGCTGTCTCCGTGTTCATACTAACAATTCAGGGTTGATTCATGGATGTCTGCCGACCACCAGCTTCGCTCCGCCTCTTCCCTCGCTTTCTCTCACGTTGTCACTCTAAGCCCAGTCCCTCTAAGCGCCGGTCAGGGTAACGTATCAACTGGTACACACGTTCCCCATTCATGACGCTTTATCTCACCTCGAGCCACGAATTCTCGGGCCAGCCTGTTCGGCCTCGGCCTCTTGCTATCCATGCTTGGGTCCTGATAACCACTCACCTCTGAGTCGGCTCACCCCGCGGAACTCCGAGATCTCCCTACACTAGCAGCTGCAGGTTAAATCTTCCACCTCCGCAATGGGCCACCCTCGTTCGCCTGCGCACTGCACGTCTGCCGGGCCCCGCCCCTCTCATTCATTCCTCGTCGGTCATTCGTCGTTCCCAGTCACAGCCGTATTACTCCGAACCTGATGCACCCTCCAGAAGCCCCTCCTTGGGACTTCGGGCTCTCCCCGGTGCTTGTCTGTGGAATGGCCCTCACGTGGCCCCGCCTTTCCGATCCCGTCACTCTATCTCTCCTATTCCCACAACTCACGTACTACTACCTCCTCGAGACGGTCCAGTTTTGGTTATCCCCTGACTGCACCTCACATCAACGAGGTCCCCTTCACTTCTCGAGTGTCTCGATCAGTTTCCCCCTTTGCACTACTAGTATCATTAGCCATCGGGCTGCTACTTCTATCCCCCTTAACATATCCCCTTTTGTGGAGTCCTCTCGTCGCGTGCGTAGCCTAATATCAGCGCGTGCTTCCCCCTTTCAGCTTTCAAACACAATCACTGTTGACGTACGTTGGGTGTTCGCAGCTACATAGATCCTATGCCTGACAAGTGTTTTCGGACAACCTATTGCATCCAATGACTATGTCCTCTAGGGGCCACTACGTAGACCGGGGTAGGGTTTACGGTGTCGTACCTGTTTTAGCAGGTTACTCGCTTTTCCCTCGCTCCCGGGTTTCTCGTCATTCAGGCGTCTGATATCCACTATAACTTTGAAGTTCCGAGTCCTCACATGCTTAACTCTCGTTCCTTATGTGCTATCAGTACGGCGCTCTCCGCAATGATGCCCTCCGTTCGGTTCTGGGTACATTTTATTCATTACCTATTACTTCACTCTTCTCATACTCAGACATCACCTCGGGTCCCAGGCTCGGAGTTTCTTGCTGGGTTTGGACTGGGGTTGGCGAGACGTAGGTCTCAAGTGGGACACCCGTTCGAGAGCTTTTGCACGCTATACTTCCGCAAGCTCCCCGAGATCTTTTACCGGACTCGTCCATTAATCACGCTTAAGGCTGCACCTTACCGCTGTGGGAATCACCACCCCTAGTTTATGGTTCTCCAACATGTCTGGGTGGAATTCTCTACCCAGTCAACTGTCTCCGGTTTGTTCCCAGACGAGGTCGTGGCGGGGCCCTAGTGGTGGTCTTGGTCAAGGGTCCGGTCTTTTGAACTTCAGATCTCGCCTCCATGTCTTTCAAGTCAGGGTATTCCCGCGAGACTGCTTTTGCATCTTCCCCTCTTTGCGCTCACTACTTTGCCAGAGCGTCGAGCTTTTCGGTGAGGTCTTTAGCCGTGCGGCTCGCCTTGGGTGGGCATTCCGGGCTTGTCTGCCCCCCTCGTAGTCAATCTAGTTGTCTCTATCCTTACCCTACGTCTTCGGGTCCGAAGAGCCACTCATCCCAGGTGGTACCGTCGTCAGGTGACTCCCCGTGACTGTCGTTGTGGCTACACGCTCCGGTATCTAGTTGCCAGTACGCCGTGTCGGACGCCCTCAACCATTCGAGCCGTTGAGGGCTCGTCACCTGAGTCGCACCTGGTTCGCTTTTTCTTACGCCGTCTATCATTCTACCCCGTCATTTAGCTGCCCCAATCCATGACGGTTAACCAGCTGTTTCCTTCTTCTAACCTTCTATTTTTGTGACTCTTTTTCCGGGTCCGACTGGCTAACATGTGTCCGGAGTCTACTGCGCATTGGCGCATATGTCGCAGGGCTCTTACTGGACTCTCCACGAGCCCACCATTCTCACTTAGCTCACCATTTAGTTGGGTGCCTCGCTACAATCTCTTCCCTTGAGGGTCACACGCACACATCATCGTACACACCTGATCTCGCTGCCGAGCTTTCTAACGCGTTCTTAGCTGATCCTCACTCATACCGCGCTAGTAGCCCCCCTAGTTCTGCCTAGTTTACACATGTCAACCTAACATCATCGTCCTCAACACGTGCAGGCCTGAGGTGGTAGCCCCCCAGCCGTTATTGTTTCTTCCGCTTGAGTCTGGTTGTTCGGAAAGGACTTACACACGTGGAAGGTGGTACGCTTCACCCCCCACTTCGACCTCGCATGACAAGTTTGCCTACAGTAAAATTTTCCAGAGCCAGCAGGATGGTTTATATGTAGATAGCTCTACCGTCACCTAACTCATTGACGGGCTGTGATGCACGCTCATTCGTGGCCCCTCGATCCGGTGATATTTCAGCCTTGCTTCTACGTGCTGACACTCCCTGCATCTATTCTACTGACCGCCATAGTCCAGGGATTGCCCATTCTTGTGCCACGGATAGTACTGCATACCAAGTGTCCAACGGTTACTAGACTCCTCGGCGTCTCTGCCATGTAGCCTGTCGCATGGACCTTTGACTACTAGGCTGCGTAGAAGGATCATTCGCTTATGACCACAAGCCCGACTGCATTGGGATTTTATAATCCACTGTCTACAACGCTTTTGCTCATGTTATGCTTATACGCTTTTAGCTATGATTCACAATTAAGGTTTAAGGAACTGTCTCAGTTTGTCCTTAAGTGAGGATTGGTTTACCCTATCAGTGGGGCCTACTCTTGACCACCTCAAAATGGAGCACTAGTAGTACGATTTTTTATGATGAGCCAATACCATCCACAACACAGTGTAACATTCAAGAAACATTTAATATCACACCCCTATTAGGAAGCATCTACATGACCAATTCAATCTTCTGTGTGTTTTTGGTGTTGCTGGGTTGGGTCATAGTGTGTTAGTAGAGCGCCTCGCCAGACGATTGCCTACTCGAATCTATTCACTAAGACCACCGTGTAGTATCGCGTTAGGAGACTAGAGTCGCCGGTTGCTGAAGAAGTGTATGGGAACTCGTTTCTGGGTGCCCGTGCGCATCCCAACACATCTATGGCCTTTACTTTTATATCCAGACTTGCATCCTCCGCACGAGTCGAGTGAGTCGCCTTGTGGGATCTCGTTGTCGGTTCTCCAGCACGATTGGACCTCGCTCTTCTTGCGCTTGCGCCGACAACTTGTCGGCGACAGTGAGACAGAGAGGCGTAGAGAGTTTATGTCGAGTGGGCTCCGGCGTCTCTATGACGGCCTTTGATCCTATATTTAGCTTTTTAGAGTGAGTTATGGAGACGAACAGGCTTCATTTGACTTCAAGCATTCAAGTCTTGCCATAAACGAGTACTCCACGGGCGACTCAATCTCATTGGCTGCTTTGTGTGTCTCTTCCACGGTGACATTTGAGACGAAAGAGAGTATTACGGGTGCCGCCCATGTAGGAAGGTGACGTGGCATTTGAGGTTTTCAAACGTCGGTGGGTTCACCAACTATTCTTAATCTTCCCACTTTACATACCATCTGACTAACTTCAAGTCCTTTATTGGGAGCCTAAATTAAAGACATTCAATTAGATTGATTTTGAATTTCAAATTTGAAATTTAAAATCCAATTAAATTGAGGGCATGATTTAGGGAAACCATTTAGGAAGTAATTAATGGCTCAAGAAGCCTCAGAATTTCAGATTTGAAATTCAAAGGAGGGGGGAAAAGGAGGCGGCGACATGAGGAAAGTGGGCTGGCGGGCTGAGGCTGGCCGGGGGCTTCGGACCGGCGATCTGGGCAAGCTAGCAGGGGGCGGCGGCAGAGAGCGGGTAAAGGGCACGGGTAGAGAAAATTTTAAGGATCCGAGGAATGAAATCCAATCTTCCACAAATACTTCAACCCAAATTTCCGAGCCGATGAAGGGATAAAAAAAGAACTAAAAGGAAAATAATAGAACAAGGAAACCTAGAACTCACAAAGAGATCTAGCTTCTCGTACGAACTCACCAAGAGATCGAGGAGTTTTGCACTCACAAAGAGAATAAGAAATATAAACTTTCATTCATCAATCATCCCCCTTACAATAAGAAAATGACCATTTATATAGGCCTCACAATGACAAAGAAAACAAAAGACTAAAATGCCCCTTGAGCTACAATAGAGACCAAATACCAATAAGGGCAAAAGCGGAAAAACTGAAAAATAAAATAAACTACTAAATAAAATGACTCAAAATAAAACTCATGATCGTGGCCGTCGATCTCCGGCGTCTCCTGATGGTACATGTGTCGAAATTGCTGACGATGTCTTCATCAAAAAGAGGGGAGAAAATGAAGAGGGGTTTGTGTATGAATTAGGAGGGAAGATCGGGAGACTTGAGGAGGGCCAAACACTTGGGAAAGGGGAAATTATGGAGGAATAAGGGGAAATAGGGGAGATCAAAAGGTGAGGAAGTTGAAAATGTCCATTTTCAAAGGGAGAGGACGCACATGGGTGGATGTGCAAAGTGGAGATGTATTTCTCTCTCAATGGTCTGATGGATGAAGAGAAATTGATAGCAGCAAGGCTATGTTTAGAGGGGAAGACACTGTTTTGATATCAGTGGAGGGACCAGAGGATGCCCATATGGGACTTAAGAGAGTTCAAGGAGTGTTTACTAGAACATTTTTGAACCAGTAAGGGAGGGGACTTCTATTAGTAGTTCTTTGCATTAGTACAGGATGGATCAGTAGCTGACTGCCGTGAGAGGTTTGGGCATTTGACCAGCGGGTGGAGAGACTATCAAAGACGGAGGGAAACTTCATGAAGGGGCTTAAATCCGATATCAGAGTTGCGGTGAGGGTCATGAAGTCTCGTGACTTGGGAGAGGCCATGTAATTGACACAGTTGGTAGAAGATCGTAGGTATCTAGAGAGGGGAGCCAAGAGCAGCTGTTCAGGTGGCTCTTATAGGATAACCACTACTCTTTTAGCACCCAGGGTCCTATAGCATGTGGTTTTCAGGAGACTATCCGGGGAAGTTAGTATTAGGATTTAGGAGGGAGTGGGGGAAATTTCAAGAGACTGACGGAGAAGGAAATGCAGGAGAAGAGGGTGAAGGGATTATGCTTCAGGTGTGATGAGAAGTTTACTCTAGGGCATATTGTAGGGATCGAACACTTCAGGTTCTCACCGTCTGTGATGATGAGGAAACTGAGGGAGGTGAGGGAGAGGTAAAGGGAGAGATGGAGGAGAAGATGCACCTAGATCTGATAGAAGTTTCCCTGAACCTGTGGTAGCATTCAGCCATTCACTACGAATCATACCATGAAAGTGAAGGAGGAGATAGAGGACATGGAGGTGGTGGTAAAAGAGTCAGTAAGTGTCAAAACAACAACAACTGCATGCTAGTGAGTGTCAAATTAGTAAACAAGACTGTAAACCCTTATACATACGGTACCAATTTATAGACAATATACTTGAGCCACTTCTAAGTGAAGCAGTAAAGTTCCATACATTAGGAAAATAACCTTAAAACCCATTCACACCAAATATTAGGTAGCTTAGCCTATAGGGTTGGGTTGTAAGACCCGCTTACCGACAACTTCTAATAGAAGCTGTAAGTTCGACTTATAGAGGAAATATCTAGGTAGCAACCTAACCCTAGACCCCTCAGGCAAACTCTAATAGAGGCTGTAAGACCTGCTCCTTGGGCAAACTCTAATAGAGGCTGCAAGACCTGCTCCTTGGGAAAACTCTAATAGAGGCTGTAAGACCCACTTTCCGGGCTACTTTCAATGAAGGCCGTAAGTCCTGACTCAAATTCAAACACCTGGACTACTTCTAGGAGAAGCCGTAATACCTACTTCAATTCAAACTTCTGGGTAACTTCTAAATGAAGTTATAAAGCCCAAACCAAACTAGCTATTGGGTATTCTAATAGATTTAAACTGCAAAACTCTAATAAATTTAAAACTCACATCTAATCATCTCAGTTTACTCGAGATCACTGAGAGGAGGTAAACCATGGTTGTTAATCAGATTCATTGGACACTATGGTTAATGATTGTTAGTGTCGGTAGACTAAAACCTACGATGTGCCAAGAACGACGGAATCATGGGATCTTGACCGGGTGTACCTTTATCATTCCGTAAATAGAATTAAAACACTTGCACATTTCTACACTTTTTGCACAGCTAAGTATATGTTTTATCCTTCATCGAGAGTACTCTTCTATGTGTTAGAAGGGATAATTAATTATGAGGGCTTGCGCTTATAAGAAGTAAGCACCCAGATCTAAATAAATCTTGAAATTACCCTCAGGGGAAATCTAGTTAAATTCAAAATTCAATCTGTAACACCCCACAGTATCACTGAATAGTACTGTCAGGTATCACTAGCATAATCTTCATTTTCACATCATTATACATTAATGTACATTTCCTTCAGTATAGAATTTATAAAAGTCTAATAACAGATCATTCACTGAATACATGAAAGCATCTAAAATTCAATTTACTCCAAATATAATCTTACAGAGCCACTACAACAAACCACTAATACAAGACTGAAATGTTTTAGTACCTCCAAAAGTAGACTTAATAACAAATATAATTTTAACATGAAATGAAGAAACACTTTAACATGAAATGAAAAAAAAAAACTTTAACATGAAATGAAGAAACACTTGCATATATTAACTTGCATCAATCTTCTCCTTCTATTTTCCTGTAACAACAACCAGTAAAAAAAAATTGGTGAGCTGTGAGGCTCAAAAAGCTATGCAATTCAATAACAATTAAAATATAATAACATAATAAATTACAACATTGAGCTACTAATTAGATCAACTTATCAACTTATCAAAATTTGTAAAGCATTAAAAACATTATATTGAACTTCATCCTTTATGTCAATTGAGATAGATACTGAATATTTAATCTTAATCTTTTAAAAGATTTGACTATACTTTAACATATTCAATGAAGCCCAGATAAACCTGACATTATCACCATTGAATTTCATAGGGGTCCCTTTTTCCCCACTTGCTATGCAGGTATCCATTTCCTTGGGGTCTCTTTTGCCCCATCTACAGTTCATGTTTCATATTGGGTTCCTTTTTCCCACCTGATACTGTAGAGATCATAACATAACATTAGCCAATCTTTCTTAAATAAATATTAAATAATTCTTATATTCATAATTCATAATTCATAATTCATAATTCATATTTGTTACCACTTATATAGCCGAACAAGTGTTGTAAGAAGAGTTTGACATGCATTATCTAACAAATGCAAACTTATTTCTTTAACATATTATCGAAAAGATATTAGACTAATGATAATCTTCACTTATTAGAACTTGAATGAATTTATATGATATAAAAGATAATGATAATCTTCACAATTCTTACCTTTCTTCCAATATTATTATCTTCTACTATTTCTCTAAACTTTTCCTTTTGATTCTTACTCTTCCAAATCCTTCAAAAGTTTACTGTTTATTGTTTTCAAATCAGTTACATACATGCCAACTATAATTCAACATATAAATCTAATTCAAACATAGAAATATTTGTTACATTCTTCAAATAACTTCCATTTTACATATTGTTGTTATTGTTTTACTTTCCTTCACCACAACAAGAAAATTTCTTCAGCACTATGCCAAAATCTACACTATTCCCTCCGTGCTACAGTACCGAGGCTACTGTAGCGAAATTGCTACAGTATTTTCCTCTTGCGCTGTGCCGAAGATTTCTGTGAATTCCAGCCAGAATTATCAAACCGAGAGGTCCACACATCTCATATAACTGATTTTCCTTCTCATCCAATGAACACATCTATTCCCTCAAATCAGATGGCTTGTGTGAAACAGGATAAGGAAGAATTATGAGAGAGGGTCCACTTACAAAATTGCTTTTATTCTTATCCAAATGAAACCTTTATTTCCAATCAGTTTCCATTAACGTGAAAGAGCCAACCGGTGCATGCCTTTTTGGATGTCTGAGTGGAAATATTATTGTTATTTAATTTATATATTAGTTTAAGATATTAGACTAATGAATAATTAACAGTAGTTAACTGTTAATATTAATTTAATAGTAGTTTACTATTGAATTTAAAATAAGTGTTACAATACATTTAATTACTGTAACATACTTGATTGGGTCTTATACAATCTGCCTCAAGGGAGAGTGCAATCCTATGGTTGTGAAGCGGGATTCATTCATGCCTACAGTGCATTTATCTTTTCCTGAGCGAAACAACAACAAACTTACCTAAGAAGTCTCGAAAGATCTGATTCATCAAACATGTAAAAATATTGGGTGTATTAGATCTAAAGGCATGACGGTCCTTTCACATAGATTTTGGTGGGTCTTAAATGTAGTTTTCTGTTCATCTCTAGGGTGCAATTGTATTTGATGGTATCCTTTCCTTGGATCAATATTTAAAAAATAGGTGACTCTGTGCAACTGATCAAAGAGTTCATCTAGCCGTGGAATGGGGAAGAGGTACCTAATAGTGATTTTGTTAATGAGTTAGCTGTTGATAAAACATCTGCAATGACCCATTTTGAGGTTAGCCATTTTGTTAAACTATGAACCTCTGCCTTCAAGGGGTGCCCTAGTACTCAATCACAAGGATGCATTACTTTTTAATTTTATGGATACCAATTTAAAGACACGGTCAAGAGGTACCTCTTTGTACGAAATATCAATCTTGATATTGAATCTTGAGGTCTTTGAAGTTCTCGCCTATAATAACGAAGGGGTGGTTCCTTCTCTTCACTAGAAGCTTCTTCATGAAAATGTATTTTTTCCTCCTTTTGATGTTCATCATCATTCCAGTGTTCAATTGGATGATGTAGTTTCATCACCGCAAGCCGTTCTTGAAGTTGGCGAATCTCCCATTGTAATTCTTCCATTGAAGGTTCTTGAATTGGTCTTGGAATGTCTCTTCTTGATGGCATTCTTGCGGAGTTTTGCTGGGCTTTGATACTAGATGATGCCGGAAATTACTCGTGGAAGGTTGAGGTGGTTGGACAGAAAGAGGAGGCGGGCAGACACTAGGCAGCTAGAGAAAACAGTGGTAGATGGCTGGACTGCAGCTATTGGAGTTGGTGCAGACATTGGACAGCAGCTGTAGAGGGCTGGAAGAGGTGGACAGCAGGGGAGAAACCTGGAAAGAAGTGTGGGGAAAAGGAATGGACAGAGCGAAAAGGGCCACCACTTGGCTCTGGCAGGATACAATGAGAAAAGAAAACCAGGAACAACTTTCTAATTTATGATTTTTACAAAAACTGAACACAAGCCACCTCTAGTGACCCTTTTGGAGGGAAATCAAATTTTTTAAACAATTAAGGGGAAAAAACTTAAAAAAAAAAAGATGAAAGGACAGAGGGTGAGATTCGGTTGGCTGAATTGGACCGAACCCAACCTCACGTCATTACTTGTAAAATATTTGAATATAGGTTAATATGCATACGCGTATTATCATCTCTTTTGTTCATATGATACTTACTACTTTCATGACTTCCCACATTGTCACATACTTCGAGTGTGTTGTAAATGTAATCTTTACCACATCCAATCTTAATTGCTTGTATCTTTGTTAAAGATAGTTATTGGGACTATTAAGTCATCTTCATTTATTTTAGTAATTTGAATAGGCTTAATTAAGTGCTTTCTTGTGGTGTTTAGGGATCATCTAATCCTATATGTTTAATTTCATATTTTGGGAAAGATGGCTGTCGCGACTTTTGTGTTGCTTTCATATGAAAAATAGGATTAGAGCACATTGCTTCTAGGTTCCATTATAAAGAAATATGAAAAGTATGCAGACATTGCTTCTAGGAACACACAACATAACCCATCTAATTAATTTCATATTTTGGGAAAGATGGCTATTAGAACTATTGTGTTGTATTCATGTAAAAACATGCAGATATTGCTTCACTTAGTTAGAATTTACGTACTGGCAATTGCAAGAGATGTCTTTGAACGTAATTTTGTTGTTTCTTTGAGATTTTGCATTTGTCTAATATAATATACTTTTTAACAGGTTGATTAATCCAGTTGTCGTGTCTCCTACGGTTGCTGCAGTTGGCCTTTCATTTTTCAGTTACGGTTTTACTCAAGTTGGAAACTGCCTAGAGATTGGAATTATGCAGATATTGCTGGTCGTCATATTTGCACTGGCGAGTACAGTCTGCCTTTATTTACTTTATATGCAGAATATGAAATTAGGATAATCTTTGTTTGCCCATTGTGTTTAATCATGTAATATCTGTAGTCTGCAGTTCTTTTCCCTCTTCTCTTTTTGAGTTTGTTATTTGTATTGTTAGCTCATGTTCCTGTTACAGTATCTGCGCAAGATAAGGATTATTTGGTCATCTTTTTAATCTATGCAGTAAGTTGGTATTGTGATCTAAATTTTTTGTTACTAGAAGTTCTTAGCTCTTGTGAAATTGATCTCTGGCTGTGTACAGGTTCCTCTTAGTCTGGGAGTCACTTGGGCCATTGCTTTTTCCCTGACAGAGGCTGGACTCTATAGCTATAAAAGCTGTGACATAAACGTACCCACCTCAAATACTCTATCAGCTTATTGCAGGAAGCATGTACCTAGGATGAAGCATTGCCGTGTCGACACTTCCAATGCTTTAAGTGCGTCACCATGGTTTAGGTTTCCATACCCCTTACAATGGGGCACACCGGTTATCAACTGGAAAATGGTCATCGTCATGTGTGCAGTATCAATAATTGCATCAGTTGATTCAGTAAGTTTATTCTCAACTTGTACTTACCACATTTTAATACTATTCCTACTGTTATTTATACATATTTTTTCATCCCCTTCATCTGTGGACTTAAAATGGCTATGTCCTGAATCAGCATTTCCCTGAGGAAACTAAACTAATAAAAAAGAGTAAAGTGGGGGGTGCCATGTAGCCATGTAATGAATCAAAACTAAAAAAAAATTCTCTTCTTTATAGTAAGCAGTCTATATTTAGCTTTCAAAATGCTACAAATTTATACTGATACAATTGATAAACTTGGGGCATTTCCAACCGAAAATCTCATTTTTCATTCCAAAATGCCATGAAACTAAAAAATGCCGTGATTCATCTCCAATCGAACTCTATTTTGCCCCCTTTTGCGAAGTTAACGGTCGTTCTCTTCTTTCACACATTTCTTTGGCAAGTTCGGTAGAGATAGAAAAATGGTGAAGATGAACAGTGCAACGCCAATATTGGCGTCCCACTGTTCACCCGCAACCAAATAGCAGAAGTTTTACCGTTTGGCTGGAGCTTGCGAGCGACGCCATTCAAGCGTTTGGAGTTGGGTTGGAGATGCCCTTATGATGTGATGAGGCAGCTAAGTTTAACACTTGCAATCAACCAAATAGCCAACCTTAAGAGATGCTTTCTGCATTGTTTATGATGTTGGTAAATATGACTGGTTGCAAGAATAGACTATAAATACACGACGATCTTTTCCATGTTATCTTAGGCTTCTTTTGTTCTTCTTATTTATTTCTTAACATTTTGGAAAAACAGTTTTGATTTATGTGACAATATGCTTAGAAATTCATGATGATTTTGTACTTGCATTTTCTCTATATGAATTTATGTGCATATGGATTGTGTTTTCTTTGTCAAGGTTGGTTCATACCATGCATCTTCCTTGTTGGTGGCATCTAGGCCACCTACAGCTGGCATACTCAGCAGAGGGATTGGCTTAGAAGGTGTTTCTAGCATCTTGGCTGGTCTATGGGGAACAGGAGTTGGCTCTACAACTCTTACTGAGAATGTTCACACTATTGCTGTGACAAAAATGGGTAGCCGAAGAGCTGTTGAGTTTGGCGCTGTTATTCTAATTCTTATTTCTTTTATTGGTAAGCGTTCTTGTAACCCTGACATGGATATTGTCACTTTTTAGTCCACTAATGAACACTAAGGCTTCATTTGAGACGGCTTTTTTCATGCTTCTTAAAGCGGCTTTCTAGTACAAAAATTAAAATTTTTGTTTTAAGAAGTCACTTTAAGAAGCAGGAAGAAAGCCGTCCCAAACGAATGAAAGTATTAGTGATGTTGGATGAAAAGCTTGCTTTCGTCCTTTGTCACATATAATTGACTTTTTTGAATGTAGTAAACTATCTCTTTGTTCATAGGTAAAATCAGCGGCTTTATTGCTTCAATTCCAATGGTCATGGTTGCTGCTCTTCTTTGCTTTATGTGGGCAATGCTTGCTGCTCTGGGCTTGTCAAACCTACGCTACAGTGAGGCTGGGAGTTCAAGGAACAGTATCATTGTTGGACTTTCTTTATTTTTTTCTTTGTCAATTCCTGCTTATTTCCAGCAATTTGGACTCGTTCCTAATGCCAACTCAGCCGTACCAAGCTACTTTCAGCCTTATATTGTTTCATCTCATGGACCTTTCCACACTTCCTATGGTGGCGTAAGTTCTTAGATTCTATATAACATGAGCTCCATGATTCAATATGGTTTTGTTTTTTCATGTTGATTTTTATTCTTAGGAAGTGCCATTGAAAAATAGTTATTTTCATTTTTGAGGATAAACAAAACATGCGTTGATGAGAATTGTGTAGCAAAACCTTAACTATTTTTATAACACAAAATAATCATCCCTTCATGGACTTAGATTGTTCACGTTTTTTTGACGATAGCTTTATTGAGGCAGATAGCTTTCAAGAATATTTTCTTTTAGGTCTTTTCTCTTATGAAGTGTATTAACCAGTTACTTATCTTCAGACTTTGTTAGGATTGTTGACACTCATAAATATGATTATAATAGGACTTTGTTAGGATTATTCTTATAATTTCTTTTTGTTGGGGAAGTGCATATCGACTCACAGATGGAGATATTAGTTTGCTCCTCATTCGTTTTGAATATATTCCAATCATAAATTAAGTTCATTGGTTAACTCATCCTTGGCCCAAATTTCAAGAGTTGTCAATAGGATTTGGAGGCATTACCAGATGTCTTCACCAGTCATTAAATTTTTAGTGGCTTTCATAGTGGTTGGATTTGACGAGAAAGATTTAGAATTACCTCATAGTTTGATTGAAGTTGTTCTAAAGGGTTTCTAAAGATGCACCAGAAACCATCCTATTGTGTTTTATGTTTTCTACACCTTGGCTCAATTGCTCCACAAATAATGACATTTTTGCATATTCAACCTTAAATGCATCAAGTTCCATGGTGACTAAAAGGTAACTATGCTATGAAAATGGTTAAAAAAAGTGATTAATGCAACTAATTAGAAAGCTATAAAATGATGATGGAGATGCAAATTGAGCTAATTTCAAAGATAAAATTTCTAAAATATGATTATAAACTAGTGCTTAGCTCATAAAAATATTTTGAGATACGCTGAAGATTGAGTAATGTTAATTGCATAGTGGTGGACAACCAGGCGTTGCAGGTTCTTATTTCTACTCAAAATTTGTTGGATAGAAGACATAATGTAAGCCCAACTATTGAGTTCTGTGAATTTAGGTTCTTGACCATTGAAGTTTCTGTAAATCCTAAACATTTGCCATGATGTCTTTTGTCTTCCAAAAGGCCTTAGCAGATCCTCCAGTCTGTTATGAGCATCAATGGGTTATTAACCCGCTTTGAACTTTCACTACAAAAGGGAGTGGAAGTTTCTGTGATATGTGGCGGGTGAAGCAAAGTTATGGAGGTAATGTCATCCTTAGAATGGTGTTGGCGGCGTAGATGTAGGTTTTGTTTGGGAAGGCTTTCTTACTGCTTTTTAAAGCAGCTTTTTAGCAAAAAAAATTAATTTTTATATACTAGAAAGCTGCTTTAAGAAGCAGTCAAAAAGCCGTCCCAAATGATGCTGTAATCACATGAATGATGGGTAGGTTGTGGGTGAAGCAGGTTTTGTGGCTTTGGCAGAGCAGCCTCTAGGCAAGATCTACAAACAGAAGCAGCTCGGGGGCAACACTCAACAAGCTGCGATGTGATGTTTATATGTGCAGAGATTATTACGTGCGGAGTCCGAACACAAAGAACCGTTCGGTTTTGTGACTGTGAACAGTAACTGTGCTTTTACTGTTCACAATTACAAAACCGAATAATTTTCTGTGCCCGGACTCCACACATAATAATCTCTCTTATATGTGTATGGAAAAGGATTAATAGATTCTCCTCGCCATTACAAGATTTTAGCTATATCATGTCAATACTATAAGTCTGATTTCTCACCTATATGTATTGTTTTTTTACAGGTAAATTATGTTCTGAATACACTTATGTCATTAAACATGATCGTCGCCTTTCTCATAGCTGTAATTCTGGACAATACTGTTCCTGGTAGCAGACATGAACGTGGAGTCTATGTTTGGTCTGACAGTGAAGCTGCAAGAAGTGAAGCTTCTTTTCAAAGAGATTACGAACTTCCTTTTAAAGCTGGGAGGATTTTCAGATGGGTAAAGTGGGTTGGCCTCTGATATACAGCTTTCCTATATTCTTCATTCTCTCTAATCTATAAAGAGATCAAGAAGCAGTCTCATCATTCTTCCCCTTCAGATTCAGAAATATGTTCATCTTTCTGCAGAGTTGCAAGTTCATGGAAATGTCCTTTTTCCAGGTGAGAATGTCTTTCTTCTGTAAGTGGAAATCCTGTTCTTCTTTTCCTCTGTAAGAACAGTTTTGTTTACTTGTATTTGCTTTTTTTACCTTTTTTTTTTACTTTTTTTTTATCCTTTTTTTATGTATTTCTTATTTAGGAGGGTTCAGATTCTTTGAGATTTTGTTTTTCTGTACAGCGTGGTGTGCTTTGGATTCTGGGAGGTGATATTTAGTTGTAATTTCTGCTGTAAATGTGCTCTAAATCTTTATGATTTTTGCATAGGAGAAATTATTCTGTGCGGATGCCGGACGCAGCTCTACGTTCAAATGCCGTGGTACTGAGCTGCGGTACTGAGTGGTACCGCAGCTCGGTACTGGCTGCGGTATGGTAAAAGGGTGACATAGTATATTCTGATTGGTCTCCGGACGGTGTTCGACGTCCGCACAGAATAATTTTTGGAGAATTTTTGTTTATGTTTTCTACATCCTGTTCTCACAAATGAGGTGACGCTGTGATTTAGATGTGAAGCATGTGGCATAATGCATTATTATTGTGAGATCTTTTCTCCCCTCTATTTGAAGGATAGCAATTTTCTTTTATTTTTATGTTCTAGCTGTGGCTTACAACTGCGCGTGGCTTATCTTGTTGAGATTTTTGTGGATTGTATTCGTTTGTTTTTTTTTGCTTCTGTCATCCAAATCTAAGATCAAAATTTTTGAAATGAGAGATTTGAAATGATCCCCAATTAGTGTTGAGATTAGTGTTTATATATAATTTTTTTCTCTATTTATGTAGTTATTTGTTTAGAATTATTTATGATAATAAAAAAGTAATAAATTAATTTTTTATGTGATGAGTTGGTGTATTGAAGGTGTGTCTCGAGCTAAGATTATGGTATTGTTTGGGATAATTTTTTTTATTATTTTATAAGCAGTTCTTTAGTATATATATATTTCTTTTAATTCAAAATTTTAATGTTAAAAAATTGCTTTATAAAATTTTTTCGTTTGAGACAGCTTTCTTAATGCATTCTAAAATAGATTTTTAATTAAAAATTTTCTTGAATTAGAATTTTTTGTGTTAAAAAGTTATTTTAGAAATTAATGAGAAAGTTGTCTCAAACGAAGCTGGGATGATTTTTTTTATTGCTTCTTGATGCAGTTTTTTAGTATAAAAATTTAAAATTTTGTATTAGAAAGTTGCTTCGTGAAAAACTAAAAAAATTATCTCAAATGAAGTCTTAATTTGATAAATAATTATATAGTAGGTGAGCACTATACGAGCTACTATCAAGCTTTTAATAAATTATTTGTTGAAAAAAAATAAATTGTTCATGCCTTTAAACAAATAACTTGGATTGTATTTAAATAAATTGTTCATGTATAATTAATTAAATTGACGTTAAGCTTTTCATTGAGTATATTTGTTCACTTATAAGTTATAATCCAATGTATTCTATAATTTATGATAATTTGATTTTATGTCTAGTTCATTAAAGTTTCATTTGGGATGACTTTCTTACTATTTTTTAAAATTATTTTTTGTATAAAAATTTTTAGAATTAGAAATTTTTGTACTAAAAAGTTGCGCTAAAAACAAGAAGAAAGTGGTTCCAAATGAAGCTTAAATGTGAATTTGCATTTATGAATAATATGAATGTAAAAGAAAGAACAAAGCTATTCTCTCCAAATAAAATTATGGATTAACATTTGATTTCAAAATTTTCAATTTCTTTTGCACGCATTAATTTCTCCTCCATTATCGAGTCTCAAAATATTTGAAATTCGACTTGAGAGTTCAATGTTTCAACTAGGGGTGTAGGTGAGCCAAACTGGCTTGAGAGCCGGCTCGAACTCAACTCGATAATGAGCTCGCCAGTTGAACTTATTTAGCTTCCTGCCTTCAAGCTTGAGCTTGAGCTCCAACCCGATTTCATATATTAAACGAGCCCAAGTTTGATCTTGAAGAAACTCGGCTTATTGGCTTGTGAGTTCAGCTCGTTTAATTTGATATTAAAAAATACAAAAACTTGTATTATTAAAAAAAAAAAACTGTTGTTTCTAATTAAATGAAAGAATATACAACGATAATTGCCTTTAACGCGATTAATGCAAACTGCAGCTCCCAACAGCTTTGTTTTTGAAAAATTTCATCAACAATTTAAATAATATATCTAATGAATTATGTCAAATTTTATTAAATGCTATAAATTCTATTATGTCTAATAATAGTTGTATATGTTTAATAACATTTTTGCTTGCTGAAATATTCGCGATTATAGAGAAATATGAAGTTTTAACGTCTTAGCATTGTATGAAATTTCAACACACAACCAGATAAAAGAAAGATTCTAGCATTCATAATAAACTAATTTTTACGTGGAAACCCTTGAAAAGGGGAGAAAACTATGTGGTCTAGCCTAGTTTGAATGAATCCACTAGTGTTTGCGGCGGCGGGGCAGGGGGAGGGGGGTTCGAGTGCATTACATGGTGGGAATTGGAAGAATCAGTATTTGCATGTTTGTTTGGTCGGAAGAACCATAGTCAACGGGCGATGGAGGTCGGAAAGATCAAGTTCGGGTGATGGTGGTTGGAAGAACCGTAGTCAGTGGGCGACATAGATTAGAAGGATCGTAGTCGACGAGCGGTAGTGGTCAAAAAGATCATTGTCTGGTGACAGAGGTCAGAAGGATCGTAGTCTGACGACGGAGGTCGGAAGGAACATAATTGGCCGGTGAAAGCAGTTAGAAAGACTGTTGTTTGGCAACAGAGGTTAAAAAAGATCGTAGTCGATGTGCAACAATGGCCAGAAAGATTATAGTCGGGCGACGATGATCAGAAGGATTGACGACAATGGTTAGAAAAACCATTGTCATGGATACGAAGGTTGAAAGGACTGCTGTCTGAGGAACGAGGTTGGAAGGATCGTAGTTTGACGATGGAGGTCGGAAGGACTGTCGACGGTCGGTGGGCGGCAATTGTTAGAAATACCGTTGTAAAGCGACATAGGTCAGGAGGATCGATGAAAGTTGGTGGCTGGGTGTAAATCCAGTGTCAATTGGTGGCCGGGCGAGAGTATGGCGACAGTTGGTGGCTGGGTGGTGGTCGAGGAGTAGCTTGATGGCAACAAAAATCTCATATTTATCTTCCTCTCCTCTCTTCTTTCTCTTCCTTCTTTTTCTCCCATATTTCCTCCTATGGTCCTTCCCCCTTTTAATGAAAAATGAAGGGTCTATTTATAATTTTTTTGTAGTGGCATGACCAATAAATATGAGAGAGATCAAGGGTACATTGGGAGTGATTTGAATGGACGGCTTATATTGATCCCCTTGATCGTGGCCCGTTTACTGGGTATTTGAATTTTTTAATGATATCAAAATTCAGTGATCTTGGGGTCGTTGGATTTGTCTCATCGAGCTGCTTGATTTGACTTTAAGCATGTTACGTTTGAAAATCGTTTGCTAATCAAATTTATTGTTTAAACCTTTTAAAGATGCTTGAGTCTTCAATTTGTACCTATTTTTGGCTTGGATTGAGTCGAATTTGGTATCATTTGATTCGTCTCTTAGAGATGTTCAGTTTGACTACAAGTTTGTTGAGATCAGAGTTAAGATGGTTTCAAACTTAATTTCAGAAGTTTCCTACTTGATTTCGCCACCAGATTCGTGCCCGATCATGATTAGTTTTTTGAGGATATATCAATAATCAAGCATCAATCAGATGATTAGTTAGGCTCAATTACAGCTCAATCTCAATAAAAAACAAACTAATAAAAAAACTTGAGCACGACCATGAATAGAGTAATGCTCAAATTTAGCTCGTACTCGATAAGAAAATTAATAAATGAAGTTCCTAAGAAATTTCTCCACTATTCTTGGTTCATTTTAGATGTTTAGAAGAGAAAGCGAGTAAATTCTTATCACCCTTCTATTATAGAATTTGTGTTTTTCATAAATTATACTAACCACCAAAATATATGAATAATTGAAGGATTATTTTAAAATTTAATCCGATTTTTAATATCTTCATGATGCTAATATTTAAAATTTTATATTAAAATATTAATATATTAGTAATACTTGATTTTCAACTAGAATTTTGAAGTAAAAAAATAAATAAACAAAAGATATTTCTAAAACTCTTAAAATTATATATAAACCTTTTTTTTTCATAAATTATACTGACCACCAAAATATATATAACAAATGCTAAAATATCTTAATATTTTTTTTTTCCTAAATTATAATAACCACCAAAATATATATAACAAATGCTAAAATATCTTAATATTATAAATTATTAAAATTTTAAGCCCGTGATTTTTAACGGCCAATAGGCGCCTAAAGATTCCCTCGAATATTCGTTATCGTCCCCGGATTTCTTTATATACCCTAGCCGTCCATTTTATCAGGCCTCGCTTCTTCGCTAATCCATTTTGCAGAGCTTCTTCAACCAAATCAATCGAAGATGACTGCCTATATCGGAAAGTACAAAGGTATATCGACAGATCTGTTCTATAATTTCCTTTTAAATGTTATTCTGTTGCATTTTTAGTTTTGTTCTTGATTGGTTGTAGTTTTATGGATCTCGAAGTTTACATCTTAATGCTTTTTTCGTTTAATCTGCGTTTATGATGTGTGATTTTAATTTGAATAAAGCACGGAAGTTTTCGGTGTCAAAATTTGGCGTGGATCTTATGATATTTGTTGGAGGCGAGTGTAAGTGAAAAAAAGGTGGATTGTTTTTGGGTTTCGAGTTTGTGCGGTTAAGATTTATCTAGATCTAGATCTCGTACGCAATCGGATTTATGGAATTATTGTTTGATTGGTGGATGACAGTGCTAAATTAACAAGCGGGGAATTTGCTAATTTCGTTGTGGACGTTCTTTGGTTATTCTCTTTGGAATTGGTGTGATTAGATTAATTTTGGCTATGGATATGTTGTGCGACGATCTGTCATTTTTCAGTCTGTTAGGATTCATTTTGACCTAAGTTTTTGCTTCTGAAGTCCTTGTAGTTTTGTTAACTTGGGGGTTTTAAATTTTTTACCCTTTTTTTTCTATGATAACATGATGTCAATTAGGGATTGGTGCAGTTAAGTTTTTCAAATTTTCCATGCAGAAGATTCTAGTATTTAATCTTAATATTCTTTAGGCCTGTTGTTCGGTTTAGCCTGCTTTATTTCTGTTTATTTGTTTTTCGCATATTATTAGTCTTGAGATAGTATGGAATATATATATATATATATATTATGGTCATGTATTCACAATATCAGTGGACAGGTTCAGTTTTATCTTGCTAAAATCTTTTAGTTCTCATATTTATTTGAAGTTATATTGGGTTGTTACTTTTACTTTGTCTTCTTCATGAATCTTGTTGTGTCCTGCAATATTCGCGGCGGTGGAAAAATATGAATTTTAGCATCCTAACTTTGTACGAAGATCCATCACACAAATAGATGAAAGGTAGAGGTGTAGCGTTTATAAGAGATACTAGAGTTTTTACGTGGAAACCCCTAAAAAGGGGGAAAGACCATGGGGCCTTGCCCATTTTAAATTAATCTTCTAGTGTTTGCAATTGATTACAAATAAGGCCTTTCCTTGGGGGGAAGGCCTTGGATCGATATAGCAAATATACATCATATAGAGTGCATTACATGGTGGGAGTTGGAAAAATTAGTATTGGCATGTCCGTTTGGTCGGCAGGACCATAGTCGGTGAGCGACGATGGTCAGAAAGATTGTTGTTTGGCGACGGAGGTTGGAATGATCATAGTATGCGGGCGACGAAGGTTGGAAAGACTGTAGTTGGGCAACGGTCGATGTTCGGGAGTTCGGCAACAATCTGTGGTTAGGCGTAAGTCCAGCAATAGTTAGTGGTTGAGCGGAAGTCCGGCGTAAGTCCGACGATGGTTGAGGAAGGGCTTGGTGGTAAGAGATATATAAGATTTCTCTTTCTCTTCTCTCTTCTTTCCCTTCCTTCTCTTCTCCCCTCTTCAAATGAGAGATCTATTTATAGTTTTCGGGGAGTGACATAGCTAGTAAATAGTGAAAAGATCAAGGATATGTTTAGAGGATTTTGAATGGATGGTTGATATTGACTCTTTTGATCATGTACTATTTATCGAGTATTAGAGTATCTTAATGATATTAAAATTCAACAATCATGGGCTTGTTGGATTTGTCTCGCCGAGCCGCTTGATTCGACTATAAGCATGTCACATTTGAAAATCATTTGATTGTTCAATTTATGGTTGAGCCTTTCAAATGCACTTTGGGTCCTTGATTTGAAGCCATTTGAGCTCGGATTTGAAGCCATTTGAGCTCGGATTTGAACCCATTTTGGTTTGGATTGGAACAAATTTGGTGTCGTTGGGTTCATCTTTTCGAGACGTTCAATTCGACTATAAGTTTACTGAAATCGGAGTTTCGTGCTTGAACATGAATGTTTTTTTATGATATATCAGCTAATGTATATTTGTATGCTATATTTTGAAACTATGCACAAGTATTAATGTTTAAACATGGGTATCTTATCTAATCTGGATTGTTGGCTTTGTTGAATTTATTTGTAGCAATATATTATGTTTTTATGTTTTTTTTTGCTCCATCTGCATTCAAGTGCTAACCTTTTTAACATATAAAGCACCTTTTGTTTTATGCCTTGTTTAATGATTTAATTTAATTTGTCAAGCTTGTTGATCGTAATAATTCTATGTTGGTGCTTCCGACTAGCACTTTTTATTCAATTTAATTTGTCGAGCTCATTGATCATAGAACTCTATGTCAGGTGATTTGGACGAGCATTATTTTTCGTTGCTTTTATTTGTTAGGTTTATTTTTCCCCGTATTTATCTTTTTCTTTGGCATGTTATTTGGAAGCTAAATCATCAATATTACTACACTAAACTTTTAATCTCTATTTTTTTTTCTAAGTTTGTTTTTCCACGTTTTTCTCTTTTCCTCTGACATGTTTCGAGTAAGTTAATTCATCAACATTGCTCCGCTATTCTCAGTTAGCTTTATCTTCCGTTTCTATTTTTTCTTGTTTTCTTGGAAGTTTTGTGTTGTGATTCTAGCCAGGAAATTCTTCTTTAATCATAATGGGAAAAATCTTTCACTCACATTTTCTTCCATCTTTTTTTTTTTTTCCTTTAATATTTTTCTTCAAATACTAGAATGCCTAATGTAAGTAATATTACAATACATATGAAAATTTTGTTGCTATGCTTTGCACTTTGGTGATCCCTAGCGAGCATGTTGCTTGTCATGTTGTTTTTGCAATGCATTTCCATCATATATTATTCTGATTCTAATGTTTGAATACTAGGAGTGGAGTTGGTACCTTTTAATTATTTGAAACTATATTTTGTGAATGCTAGTCTCTACGTAGATGATTTTGTTAAATTTATGTTTCAGATTTGTTTTTTGACCTTTCATGTTAAATATGAAAATATGTTTAGTTATTGAAGAGATCACTATTTTCAAATTTTATTATAGTATTTTTATGAATTGTGTGTCATGTAAAAAGATGTGTTCCAACGCTCTCAACTTTTGTCTTGGGCTTTTTTGTGTGATGTTGTAGACTAAATTACAGAAAAAAGTCGTATTATTTTAGAAAGGTGCTGAAAGTTTAGCCTTGCACTATTTTGGGCATTGGTGCTTCAATAATTTCTTTTTCTACATGATATTATTTTGCCTTTCACTGTGGTTGCTTTTACTTTTTGATCAAATTTTCACACTATTATTTAACGATTGATATACTAATTAGGAATTATCTGATTTTTTTGGGGTCACTGTCATTCAAAATGGTCATGTTTTTTTTTTTTTGCATGCTATTAATGAATGAAAGAGAACAATATACTCACCTAAGTTTTCAACACCATGGCAACATGTACCTAATAAGAAAATACTTCACTTTCCTAAATTTTCAGCTTTTGCTCAAGGCATATCTGATAGTGATAGGAAAATGGATAAGTGTATAGTGCTTTGGAATGCATCAATTTTCCTAGAAGTAATGCTACCCTGAAAATTTTCTACATAAAAATCATTTGGGCCGCACTTTTATAGGTGAACAAATTAAGTCTGAGAAAATTACCACGACTTCTGTTTGGGAATTTTTTTCACCTCATGAAGTGTTTATATGGCGTTAACTTTTTTGTGTGTTTTTTAAGGTGTACAGTATCTCTATTTTTCTATTAGTTATGTAAGTGATCTATTGCTGAAAATTTGGTTGAAAAGAGGATCATTTTAAATGAAAATAGTGTTGATTGGTTTAGTTGTCAGTGATGTGTCTGAAAAATATTTTAAAATGCCAAAGCTACAGGACATGAAGCAAATGACATATTAGGCATCTTAGAGTTTTTTTTATGTGGGGTCTGAAAACAAATGACTCTTACTTTCATTGTGTGAGTTTATGGATGTTCTTGGTCAAAGTTTTAGAAAGCAGATTAGTTTTATTATGATAAAACACTATTCATAGATTTCATTCTCATTTTACGAGAAATTTGTGATTTGTTTTCAAGTTTCTCGAAAGCGCAAACCTTTATGATTACTTATACCTCATGATAATGAGAAAGAACTTTTGATTAAAGCTATTGGTTAAATAGACACTAAGTACTTAGTGTCTAATAAGAATAAATTAATTTTGGATTGAAAATTTATCTCAATGAAATTAAAGTGGATGTTAGGAGAAATGATAATGAACCAAATCAAGATCTCATCATTCAATCATTAGAGTTGTTAGAATCCCTAGTCTTTTTAGTTAGAGGTGGTAATCAACCCCACTTGTTCAAAGGATCATTGTCGACAGTCATGAGCAACTTCATGTAAGGTAACCTTATAGACTTGGGGTAGATGTTTATCTAAGAGGATAAATTCAAGTCTATCTTAGTTAACAAAGGGTTTTATGACTTATCAAGTATTCCATATGATTCCTTATTTTAGGGGTTTTTAGCCATGAAAAACATACAGACTCTAGCTATAATTATAATTTAATGTTGTAATTTCGTCCCAAACTACCTGGCAAAAGGCCAAGCATAGTCATCTTAATTGAGACACCATTCATCATCAAAATTACTAGTTAAAGGACAGGTCAGGTCCTTACGAGCGAGAGATCGTTTGAGAATAAAATATATTAATATGCTTCATAAGACATTTTGCTTTTTATGAGCTTAACTTATCCTCAAATTTATCGTCCTCAACAAATAGTTGTGAATGATGAATAAATTTTGCTTTCAGTTATGAGTATATTGCATTTGAATATTTTGAATTTTATGAAATTTTTTATATTCTTATTTTTTGCTTAAATTCAAGTTCAAAATGATTTGCATAAGGATCTGAGGGTATTTTGAAAATATTCTTTTCTGTAAGATTTACTTTCAATAGGGTCATCTTATTGTTTGAGTATTTTATATTATTTTTTTTATTTAAACTTAATAAACTCTATTCACTTATTAATAGAGAATTGGGTTCCAATGTTAACTTTGTGAGCTATTATATGAGCATTGAATATGAGTGCGTGCGTGAGTTTAAAAATGATTCATGTAGCCGACCCCAAGTAGTGAGATAAAGGTTTGATATTGTTGTTGTTGTGTGCTTTTTAGTTTGCCTGCATAATACAATTTTGCGCTTTTAGAAAGGTAGTGTACTTCTTTGAGTAGCTTTACGCTTCTCAAGGCAGTAATGTATTTCTTGAAGCAGCGGCTCATTTTTCATACTAAAATTCGTACATACATTATTTTCAATTTGTGTAGCATTCTTGGATGTTAAATTTGGGCGTTTAACACAGTCGTTGGAGCATATGTGAGCATTTTATTTTCAAAAGAGATTTAAAAATTGGTTATGCATACTTCTCTGGGCAAAAAATGTAGAATGCATTTATTATTCAATATGTGCAGCATTCTCATACGTTAAATTTGAACATTTGTCATGCTTGTTGGAGCTGAGGTCTAAAAAAGAGAAATCAAGAATTAAAGCATTTTTCTTAGCGAGGCAAGGTGCAAGCCTTAAGGTAGATCGAGGTATAAGCCTCAAAATATAAAAATAAAACCTCATTAAAATTATAAATAATTCATAAAAATGAAAAAATGTAATAAATCATAAATATATTTACTTTATTCATCATCATGATGACATATATTACATGTTATCATAATATGAAAGTTTGAAAAAAGATTTGACGTAAACACTTAGAGCTTAAATATGCCAAAAGGATCCGGAACATGATGACCTCATGATCACTTTCATATTCTATAAAAAAAGTTCTCTTATATAATATTTCTATCATCATTGGATTCTATCTTATTCTCTTCTTCAAAATTGTCTTCAATTACAATATTTTTTCTTCATTGATATAAGTTAGCATTGCATTAAATATAATCTAAAGTAAATATAATAAATTAATAACACAACTAAGTAATTCATTACACTCAAATTATCTTTTGATTTTTTGAATCTCCAACCCCACTCCTTTTAAATGGTTGTGAGTATAAGCTGCTATTAATTCAGTACCGCTCCTTCATCATCTACTTCAAATCTTTTATTATTTTATGATGTATTCATTTATTATGAGATAATATATCATCAACAATCAAATGATTCATTTCTTCATCATCAGTTCATTGCCTTTAAAATTTGAAATGTCTATTTTTAAATTTTTTTTATTAAGCATAATGTGAATCAACTTTTTATTATGCATCTCCAATAGGATTTTGAGGTTTTACCTATTATGTTGTGAACGTTGCTAATAAGTTTCTCCCATCACGCTAAAAAAATCATATATGAGTTCTACTCGTTCCAAACACGTCTCCACTGGGCTTCGAGGATTTTTGGGTTGTTGCATTTTATATTTGCGTGGAAGAATGCATTGATGAAGTTAATGATGGTAGAGCAAGCTTGGAAGTGAATGCGGCACAAAAGTTTTTTTAATATTTTTCCCCTAGAGAGAGTTCTTTTTAAGAGAGAGAGAGAACAGAGGATTGATATTGGACTTCACTTTCTAGTTAAAAAGTTGAGTAGGCGCAGGGAGGCCAGGCGGCAGTCGATTGGGGTTGGTGGTGGGATGATTTGCAGCAACTGCCTGGTGGTGGCGTGGAGTGTAGGAGGGGGGTGATGGCCTGTGAGGGTTGAGTGTGAGAGAAGAAGCACAGGGGGATTGGGCTAGAATATTGTGCGACTGAGGGGTAAGAGGCAGCTATTGCGGTGAATCATAGAGGGAGTGTTTAGATTTAGTTTTATTAACTTTTTAATTTTTGTTTACTTCTATTTTTGCACTCCCTTTTTTTTAATTAGAAAAGGGGTACCCTTTTGATGCAATAAAAGGATACAATACATGTACTAAAACATTATAAATTTTAGTATTATAATTGTTTTAATTAACTTAGACATAAATATATAGTTTAAAAATTATTGAAATCGTAATTTTAAATTTTACGAATAATTACATTGGTTTTTTAGTAGACATGCCTGTGTCGTGTTCGTGTTGCCGTAGTCATGTCTGGACATTATAACCTCACAACAATATAGATTTGTGTTTATCCTTGATTTAGTCCATGATAGCTTATGCTATTTCTCTCAAGAGGCTATACCACAAATTTCACATAATCTCAGTGTGTACTTGTGAATTTCTATTTTTTAAAAATATTCAATTATGAAGTATTCTTAGGTATTTAGATTATTAAACAAGTGTTTCGAATCTTGATGTTTAAGTGTATAATAAGAAATTATGATTAGTATTATTTTTCTTATTGTTGTTGGTAAACCACTGAAGCTGCCGTGTCTGTGCAAGGCTATCAATATCTTTTATTGGTCATTCATAGTTCCAAATTTTCAGCTTTTATCAAATAATGAACTTCATTCTAGTTGTTTGAAGCTTTTATTATATATTCTTTTTAGGAGGTTATGCTTATTCTTCCTGCTAAAATTTGAAGCCTTCTGTGAATTGTTTTTGGGGGTTTGTCTAATTGGTGAACTATTATATACTTATATATTATTGGTATCAATGGTTCAGTTTCTATGCTTCATTGGAATTGCATTTAGGTTTCATTTCATTGGTTTGCTTTTAGATATAAATTTGTTTCAGCAGATAAATTTTATTTTCACTCATTTTCTTTGTAAGAATGAAGTTATTTACTACATTCGAGGAGTTTTGAAGGTTTTTGTAGATTTCAAAACCAATTTTTATTTTCAATTACATCTAACCAAAGCGATAGAATCCCTCAAAATTCAGCCTTTTTAAAATTGTTTTCTGGAGCCCTTCTGTTCATTCGCTGCCACTGTTATTTCTACAGATTCAGTATTGATTATCGTTCTCTATAATATCCACTATACTTAAAGTTCTAATTTATACCGACTCCTTTTCCAAATAAACTGAGCACTTACCATCACAGATGAGCTCATTGCCAATGCTGCTTACATTGGCACTCCTGGAAAGGGTATCCTTGCAGCTGATGAGTCCACTGGAACCATTGGCAAGCGGCTTTCAAGCATCAATGTCGAGAATGTTGAAACAAACCGTCGAGCTCTTCGCGAGCTCCTCTTCTGCACTCCTAATGCCCTCCAGTACCTTAGTGGCGTCATCCTCTTCGAGGAGACCCTCTACCAGAAAACAGCTGATGGAAAGCCCTTCGTCGAAGTTCTAAAAGAAGGCGGTGTTCTCCCCGGCATCAAGGTGGACAAGGGCACCGTTGAGCTCGCCGGCACCAACGCTGAGACCACCACGCAAGGACTCGATGATCTTGGCAAACGATGTGCGAAGTACTACGAAGCTGGCGCCCGCTTCGCAAAGTGGCGTGCTGTCCTGAAAATCACTCCCAATGAGCCTTCCCAACTTGCCATCAATGAGAACGCCAATGGACTAGCTCGCTACGCCATCATCTGTCAGGAAAACGGTTTGGTTCCCATTGTTGAGCCTGAGATTCTTGTTGATGGGCGGCATGACATCGACCGCTGCGCCGAAGTGTCTGAACGGGTGCTTGCTGCTTGCTACAAGGCTCTTAATGATCATCATGTCCTCCTGGAAGGGACTCTGCTGAAGCCAAACATGGTCACTCCTGGTTCAGATTCAGCCAAGGTGGCTCATGAGGTCATTGCAGAGTACACGGTGCGAACCCTACTCAGGACCGTTCCGGCTGCCGTGCCCGCCATCGTGTTCCTCTCCGGCGGACAGAGCGAGGAGGAGGCGACTCTTAATCTGAATGCCATGAACAAGCTCAAGGGGAAGAAGCCATGGTCGCTTTCTTTCTCATTTGGCCGCGCGCTGCAGCAGAGCACACTCAAGGCGTGGGCGGGGAAGGAAGAGAATGTGAAGAAGGCGCAGGCCGCTTTTCTCTCTCGGTGCAAGGCGAACTCCGAAGCAACACTGGGGAAGTATGGCGGCGATGCCGCACTCGGAGATGGAGCCTCGGAGAGTCTCCATGTGAAGGATTACAAGTACTAGTTCTGTTGCAGGGAGAGGGGAATGAGGTATTCTGTTTTTGTTTTTATGATTTCTAAATACTTTCTTATGTTGCTTGCGTGCTGTGCTGTGCTGTGTTGGTATGAGCCCTTAGTTGTTTCCTCATAATGAAGTGCTACTCTTCTGCAGTGTTACATTGAGGATTTCTATATGTTGAGGTGTTTTTGATGGAATAATGGATTGTAGAGATATATAATTAATATTTATGCAGTTTATGCAGTTTTTTTATTGATATTTCTTTGATTTTTTGTTTGCTAGGATTTCCTGATTGCTGTTTTGAGCTGGTTTCATTTGACAATGTTGTATGTTTTTTGTTAGATATGTTGGCAAATATATGAGCAAAAATATATCCTCTGGTTTAAAAAAAGATATTTATAATATTTATAGTATTTTTTTAAAATAATTTTATAGTTTTATTTGGGCTCAAGAGATGAGAAAAGTAAAGATGTATTCAGGTGAAGTGTATATAAGGATGAAGATAAAAAAATATTTTTATTAGAAGTATGTTTGGATGAGGAATTTTGATAAAATTTTAATGAAGATTATGAGAATACGATTAATTTTATTGGTGTTTTTAGTGGCATAAATGAAAATAAAGATTTTATTTTTATCGTTCTATGAATAAAATTGAAGTTAGAGAGGATTTAGAGAAAATAAAATATGAAAGAATAATTGAACTTTATGATATTTTGATGATATTTCAATAGAGATGTGAAAATACTTATAAGATGTTAGTGAGTGGAGGAGTATGTTAGTTTTTATTTTTGAGAATAAAGATATGAATAAGAGTATGAATTATAGAAGAATTAAGTTAATATTATACATTAAAAGCATGGGAGAATGTAATTGAATATAAGTTACTACGTTATACTAATATTTCTCAAAATTAATTTTGATTTATGACGGGTAGGTCTATTGTAAAAGCTATATATTTATTGGGGTTTGATGGAATAGTTTAGAGAGAATGAGCAAGATATACATGGATATTTATTGATTTAGAGAAAGTATATGATAGTTTCAAGTCATTAAGTATATGCATATAGGAGCTATTACTTGTGTTTAAACACAAGATGATTTGACAAATTCTTTTCTATTTTAGTTGAATTACATCAAGGATTAACTTTAAACCCATATCATTTGCTTTAATAATGGTTGTTTTTATTAGACATTTGTAAGAGGATGTATCTTTGTGTATTCTTTTTGTTGATGTTTTTATTAGACAAAAAACTTGAATTATGGGAATCAATCTTATAAAATAAATATTTTCATTTGAGTAGAACGACTGCTTGTGACTTTGGGCGATAAAGTTATTAAAAAGAGTATATATTTTAGATATCTCAATTTTATTGTTCAAAGTGATGGTGAAAAATGATTCACATAGCTGACTCCATGTAGTTGTAGAAAAACTTGTTATTTTAGTATAATTGCATAACTATCTTCATAAAAAAATTATAGCAGTTACAAATAGATCCTGAGATTCAAATATTTTGAAATGCTTTTAGCAAAATATTGGTGTGCAAATTGAGAGAGGTACAAAGACAATGAAAAAGCTATAGAAGTGAGAGCTCCTCTCATTATTTTTAGTATTTTTTTTTTTCCTTTAAACTTCGCATCTCTCTTGCCTATGGATAAAATCTATTTTATTTTTTTGTCATTTAGTAGTAGATAAGCTCTAATAAAATCAGCCAAAACTAACTAAAAATAGAGGCAAACCAAAATCTGATCGAGTTTTAATATTCAAACATTTTTAACAAATTAAATCATACCCAAATCCTAACCTAAATGATTTTTTTTTAATGAATTGAGGAAATTATAATGGCTTATATAAATTACAAATGTTATATAGTGCTGTCATATATATCTGTGTGAATGGAGGGATCATTATGTGTAGAACTGAAATTTGATCACTATTATTTTCATATTTTACAAAGTAATAAGAAAGCCGTCCAAAGAAATCAAGTTGTGTCTCATAGGAAGTAAGAGGAAACTTAGGCTTCATTTTTTTACTGCTTTATAAAATAATTCTTTGTAAAAAATGTTTTGAATATGAAAATTTTGTACGAGAAAGCTGCTTCATAAAACAGTAAGAAAGTTATCCCACTGTAAAACTTCTGCTTATCATGAAGTAAGGTGTTGGTTGATCTTTTCATTCCTCATGAATCCAAAAGATTTCTCAATATTAGGACTTGTGGTTATCAATTATGGAAAGAATATTGCATGGGAAACTCTTAATACTCATTTCAAAACTAATCCAATAATTTTGAATCAAACTTAGACCAACATGTTACAATACTGAACAAAAAGGCTCAAAACATAAGCCATTTTTACTTGAATTAGTGGAAAAAAGAACATATAATGATTTACATTTGTATGGCTCTCTTCAGTTTACTTACATGTACTCTAGCCACAGAAAAGGCAAATATTTGTAGTGGAGCAAATTTTAAAAATTCACTGGGAAGGTCAAGGTAGTATGCAAGGCAAGGAAAAAACCCTAAAAAAAGTTCAAAATCACCAGGATTTCTCCTCATCTAGCCTAGGCCAACACAGGAGATCCTTATTCTTCCATTAAAACTTTCTCACTACCTCTTCTGGAAGTTTAAGAACTTAATAGAATAGGCGAAGACGAAGGTGAAGACGAAGACAAAGGCGAAGTGAACTAAGGCCACATAGCCTAGGAAATCATGCTCATATCCTAGCTTTAGATTCAAGAAAGTTTTGACATCTAAGCTAGGCTCTCCTGGTATCTCTACTTTGTTATCTAATTCCCCCAGCTGAGACACAAGTAGACCATAAATGGTCCAGGACACAGGATTAGCCCAGAACATCCACCTCCACCACACAGGCATCATCTTTTAAGGTAGATAAATTAACAGATTTCAATATTAGATAGTAGGGATTAAAGATATATTAAAGCAAAGAAATGGCGTACCTTTCGCGGCAAAACGAAACCGCAGAACAAGTTCCAGAAGCTGTAAAAGAAGGAGGATACTACGCCGGCGACTTGGTAGCTTGGAGTTAGTGCTACAGCCATCATGCCGTATAGTGTGAAGTAGATGAAGCACATGAAGGTAAGGAAGAAGAACCAGAAGAACTTGTCTGCTCTCCATCCAAAATCCATCATGGAGAACAGGAGAAGGGTGTAAACAAAGCTCTGGACAGCAATATAGATTGCTTCAATGCTCACCTGAAAAATGCGGACAGGCTGCACGTTAATGGGATAATTCCCTGCAAAGATACATGCAAACCTAAGTAATTTTGTGTACTAAAAAGCTGCTTTAAGAATTCTTGTTTGCCTATCTTTCTTCAAGTCACTAAGGTTTCGTTTGGGACGGCTTTCTTATCGCTTCTTAAAACAACTTTTAGTAAAAAAATTTTAATTTGTGTACTAAAAAGCTGCTTTAAAAAGCATAAAGAAAGCTGTCCCAAACAAAACCTAAAACTCTAACAAATGTAAATAACTTCACAAAATTTCAAGTCAAATTATTTCGGTTAATTCCTTCTCTTTTTTCCTCATCACATTAATCATAATTACTTCATCATTGCCGACCCCAAATATTTTTGGATAAGGCTAAAGATGATGATTATGATGATAATAACAACCCTTCCTACCAATGCATTTTAATGCTACATATTTGGAAGCAAACTTTGTAATGGTACAAATATTGAAAGCTTTTTTCTAAAAACCATTAAAAACATCATGAAAAGAATATGCTCTTTTACTGGTATATTTTACTGTTCCTCGCAAAAATTCATTTTGCATAATCAGATGAATTTACAGGTGAAAGATGAGTGTAGTAGTAGTATTTACTTGAGCAAATGCGTATGCCAAGGATGAGTACATGCCAGCTGCCCTTTCACGATAAAATACTGTCCTCTCAATTGCCACAACAGGTTGCACGGTATTAGCATTGGTAGCTCCAAGGAAGAAAACAGCAGCATAAATTGCACCCATTAAATTGAACAGGTCCTGTTGTTTGCTTCTGTTTGACCAGTAAAGCGGTGATCTTTCATGAGTTTACAGTATACCTAAAGGATGATATCTTGAAATAAAAACATAACCAGAATGTAGATGCTACTGAAATTTTGGCTCACAAGTCATCCAATTATGATAATTGTTCTACGTTCATTCTAATTACTAAATGCTGGGTACAACAATCAATGATAAGTGTTAACCCGCCGTATAAAACAAAAGAGAGAAAACAAAAAAAATTTAAAATCAACGTACCTGCCATCCCACACAGTCGCACGTCGTCGCCGCATTTCGCACGTCGACGTCCCCTCACTCAGTTCGCACGACCCTGTGTCGTTAAAATGAAAAAGAAAAAGAGGCAGAAGGCGGATTCTCTCAGCCTCTCTCGCTCTTACCTCTCTCGCCTTCTCCCTTCTCTGTCGAATCGGAAGTTACGACATTTTGTGCGAAAGCAACAACGTGAGCTCGCTTGCAGTGAAGATAACTTTCTCCCTTGCGTGCGGCTCCTCTCCGACTCCTTCCTGGCTGTTCGGCTTCACTCCTTCGACGACTCGCCCTTCCAGTCGGATCGAAGTTACGACAGTTTGATCGGGAGCAACTCGGGAGCTCGCTGGCTGCAGAGATAACTTTCTCCCTTTCGAGCAGCTTCTCCGACTCCTTGGCCGCCCGACTTCGCTCCCA
>NW_021319803.1:34680-41880 GCF_001605985.2 Dendrobium catenatum
AACCTTTTTTTCTCTGATACTTATTATTATTATTATTATTATTTACTTATCATTGATTGTTGTACCCAGAATTTAGCAATTAGAATGAACGTAAAACAATTATCATAATTGGATGACTTGTGAGCCAAAATTTCAGTAGCATCTACATTCTGTTATGTTTTTATTTCAAGATATCATCCTTTAGGTATACTGTAAACTCATGAAAGATCACCGCTTTACTGGTCAAACAGAAGCAAACAACAGGACTGTTCAATTTAATGGTGCAATTTATGCTGCTGTTTTCTTCTTGAGCTACCAATGCTAATACCGTGCAACCTGTTGTGGCAATTGGAGAGGCACAGTATTTTATTCGTGAAAGGGCAGCTGGCATGTACTCATCCTTGGCATACGCATTTGCTCAAGTAAATACTACTACTACACTCTATCTTTCACCTGTAAATTCATCTAATCATGCAAAATGAATTTTTGCGAGGAACAGTAAAATATACCAGTAAAAGAGCATATTCTTTTCATGATGTTTTTAATGGTTTTGGGAAAAAGCCTTCAATATTTGTACCATTACAAAATTTGCTTTTTTTCAGTGAGCATTGAAGCAATCTATATGCTGTCCAGAGCTTTGTTTACACCCTTCTCCTGTTCTCCATGATGGATTTTGGATGGAGAGCAGACAAGTTCTTCTGGTTCTTCTTCCTTACCTTCATGTGCTTCATCTATTCCACTATACGGCATGATGGCTGTGCACTAACTCCAAGCTACCAAGTCGCCGGCGTAGTATCCTCCTTCTTTTACAGCTTCTGGAACTTGTTCTGCGGTTTCGTTTTGCCGCGAAAGGTACGCCATTTCTTTGCTTTAATATATCTTTAATCCCTACTATCTAATATTGAAATCTGTTAATTTATCTACCTTAAAAGATGATGCCTGTGTGGTGGAGGTGGATGTTCTGGGCTAATCCTGTGTCCTGGACCATTTATGGTCTACTTGTGTCTCGCTGGGGGAATTAGATAACAAAGTAGAAAATACAGGAGAGCCTAGCTTAGATGTCAAAACTTTCTTGAATTAAAGCTAGGATATGAGCATGATTCCTCTGCTATGTGGCCTTAGTTCACTTCGCATTTGTCTTCGTCTTCACCTTCGTATTCGCCTATTCTATAAGTTCTTAAACTTCCAGAAGAGGTAGTGGAAGTTTTAATGGAAGAATAAGGATCTCCTGTGTTGGTCTAGGCTAGAGGAGGGAAAAATTCTGGTGATTTTTGGACTTTTTTAGGGTTTTTTCCTTGCCTTGCATACTACCTTGACCTTCCCAGTGAATTTTTAAAATTTGCTCCACTACAAATATTTGCCTTTTCTGTGGCTACAGTAACATGTAAGTAAACTGAAGAGAGCCATACAAATGTAAATCATTATATGTTCTTTTTTCCACTAATTCAAGTAAAAATGGCTTATGTTTTGAGCCTTTTTGTTCAGTATTGTAACATGTTGGTCTAAGTTTGATTCAAAATTATTGATTAGTTTTGAAATGAGTATTAAAGAGTTTCCATGCAATATTCTTTCCATAATTGATAACCACAAGTCCTAATATTGAGAAATCTTTTGGATTCATGAGGAATGAAAGATCGACCAACACCTTACTTCATGATACGCAGAAGTTTTACAGTGGGATAACTTTCTTACTGCTTTATGAAGCAGCTTTCTCGTACAAAATTTTCATATTCAAAACATTTTTTACAAAGAATTATTTTATAAGCAGTAAAAAAATGAAGCCTAAGTTTCCTCTTACTTCCTATGAGACACAACTTGGTTTCTTTGGACGACTTTCTTATTGCTTTGTAAAATATGAAAATAATAGTGATCAAAATTTCAGTTCTACACATAATGATCCCTCCATTCACACAGATATATATGACAGCACTAATAACATTTGTAATTTATATAAGCCATTATAATTTCCTCAATTCATTAAAAAAATCATTTAGGGTAAGATTTGGTTATGACTTTAATTTGTTAAAAATGTTTGAATATTAAAAACTCGTTAGTTTTTTGTTCACCTCTATTTTAGTTAGTTTTGGCTGATTGTATTAGAGCTTATCTACTACTAAATGACAAAAAAATAAAATAGATTTTATCCATAGGCAAGAGAGATGCGAAGTTTAAAGGAAAAAAAAAAAACTAAAAATAATGAGAGGAGCTCTCACTTCTATAGCTTTTTCATTGTCTTTGTACCTCTCTCTCAATTTGCACACCAATATTTTGCTAAAAGCATTTCAAAATATTTGAATCTCAGGATCTATTTGTAACTGCTATAATTTTTTTATGAGATAGTTATGCAATTATACTAAAATAACAAGAAGTTTTCCTACAACTACATGGAGTCAGCTATGTGAATCATTTTTCACCATCACTTTGAACAATAAAATTGAGATATCTAAAATATATACTCTTTTTAATAACTTTATCGCCCAAAGTCACAAGCAGTCGTTCTCACTCAAATGAAAAATATTTATTTTATAGATTGATTCCCATAATTCAAGTTTTTTTTCTAATAAAAACATCAACAAAAAGAATACACAAAGATACATCCTCTTACAAATGTCTAATAAAAATATCCATTATTAAAGCAAATGATATGGGTTTAAAGTTAATCCTTGATGTAATTCAACTAAAATAGAAAAGAATTTGTCAAATCATGCTTGTGTTTAAACACAAGTAATAGCTCCTATATGCATATACTTAATGACTTGAAACTATCATATACTTTCTCTAAATCAATAAATATCTATGTATATCTTGCTCATTCTCTCTAAACTATTCCATCAAACCCCAAAAAATATATAGTTTTACAATAGACCTACCCATCATAAATCCAAATTAATTTTGAGAAATATTAGTATAACGTAGTAACTTATATTCAATTACATTCTCCATGCTTTTAATGTATAATATTAACTTAATTCTTCTATAATTCATACTCTTATTCATATCTTTATTCTCAAAATAAAAACTAACATACTCCTCCACTCACTAACATCTTATAAGTATTTTCACATCTCTATTAAAATATCATCAAAATATCATAAAGTTCAATTATTCTTCATATTTTTTTTTCTCTAAATCCTCTCTAACTTCAATTTTATTCATACAACGATAAAAATAAAATCTTTATTTTCATTTATGGCCACTAAAAACACCAATAAAATTAATCGTATTCTCATAATCTTCATTAAAATTTTATCAAAATTCCTCATCCAAAATACTTCTAATAAAAATATTTTTTTATCTTCATCCTTATATACACTTCACCTGAATACATCTTTACTTTTCTCATCTCTTGAGCCCAAACTATAAAATTATTTTAAAAAAATACTATAAATATTATAAATATCTTTTTTTAAACCAGAGGATATATTTTGCTCATATATTTGCCAACATATCTAACAAAAAACATACAACATTGTCAAATGAAACCAGCTCAAAACAGCAATCAGGAAATCCTAGCAAACAAAAAATCAAAGAAATATCAATCAAAAACTGCATAAACTGCATAAATATTAATTATATATCTCTACAATCCATTATTCCATCAAAACACCTCAACATATAGAAATCCTCAATGTAACACTGCCAGAAGAGTAGCACTTCATTATGAGGAAACAACTAAGGGCTCATACCAACACAGCACAGCACAGCAGAGCACGCAAGCAACATAAGAAAGTATTTAGAAATCATAAAAACAAAAACAGAATACCTCATTCCCTCCCTGCAACAGAACAAAGCAGCAGAATTAATACTTGTAATCCTTCACATGGAGACTCTCCGAGGCTCCATCTCCGAGTGCGGCATCGCCGCCATACTTCCCCAGTGTTGCTTCGGAGTTCGCCTTGCACGAGAGAGAAAAGCGGCCTGCGCCTTCTTCACATTCTCTTCCTTCCCCGCCACGCCTTGAGTGTGCTCTGCTGGCAGCGCGCGGCAAATGAGAATGAAAGCGACCATGGCTTCTTCCCTTGAGCTTGTTCATGGCATTCAGATTAGAGTCGCCTCCTCCTCGCTCTGTCCGCCGGAGAGGAACACGATGGCGGGCACGGCAGCCGGAACGGTCCTGAGTAGGGTTCGCACCGTTGTACTCTGCAATGACCTCATGAGCCACCTTGGCTGAATCTGAACCAGGAGTGACCATGTTTGGCTTCGCAGAGTCCCTTCCAGGAGGACATGATGATCATTAAGAGCCTTGTAGCAAGCAGCAAGCACCCGTTCAGACACTTCGGCGCAGCGGTCGATGTCATGCCGCCATCAACAAGAATCTCAGGCTCAACAATGGGACCAAACCGTTTTCCTGACAGATGATGGCGTAGCGAGCTAGTCCATTGGCGCTCTCATTGATGGCAAGCTGGGAAGGCTCATTGGGAGTGATTTTCAGGACAGCGCGCCACTTTGCGAAACGGGCGCCGGCTTCGTAGTACTTTGCACATCGTTGCCAAGATCATCGAGTCCTTGCGTGGTGGTCTCAGCGTTGGTGCCGGCGAGCTCAACGGTGCCCTTGTCCACCTTGATGCCGGGGAGAACACCGCCTTCTTTTAGAACTTCGACGAAGGGCTTTCCATCAGCTGTTTTCTGGTAGAGGGCTCCTCGAAGAGGATGACGCCACTAAGGTACTGGAGGGCATTAGGAGTGCAGAAGAGGAGCTCGCGAAGAGCTCGACGGTTTGTTTCAACATTCTCGACATTGATGCTTGAAAGCCGCTTGCCAATGGTTCCAGTGGACTCATCAGCTGCAAGGATACCCTTTCCAGGAGTGCCAATGTAAGCAGCATTGGCAATGAGCTCATCTGTGATGGTAAGTTGCTCAGTTTATTTGGAAAAGGAGTCGGTATAAATTAGAACTTTAAGTATAGTGGATATAATAGAGAACAATAATCAATACTGAATCTGTAGAAATAACAGTGGCAGCGAATGAAAAAAGGGCTCCAGAAAACAAATTTAAAAAGACTGAATTTTGAGGGATTCTATCGCTTTGGTTAGATGTAATTGAAAATAAAAATTGTTTTTGAAATCTACAAAAACCTTCAAAACTCTCGAATGTAGTAAATAACTTCATTCTTACAAAGAAAATGATTGAAAATAAAATTTATCTGCTGAAACAAATTTATATCTAAAAGCAAACCAATGAAATGAAACCTAAATACATTCTAATGAAGCATAGAAACTGAACCATTGATACAAATAATATATAAGTATATAATAGTTCACCAATTAGACAACTCCAAAACACTTCACAGAAGGCTTCAAATTATAGCAGGAAGAATAAGCATAACCTCCTAAAAAGAATATATAATAAAGCTTCAAACAACTAGAATGAGTTCATTATTTTGGTAAAAGTTGAAAATTTTGAAACTATGAATACACGGCAGCTTCAGTTGTTTACCAACAACAATAAGAAAAATAATTCTAATCATATATTTCTTATTATACACTCAAAAATCAGGATTTAATAATCTAAATACTAAGAATACTTCAATATTGAATATTTTTTTTAAAATAGAAATTCACAAGTACACACTGAGATTATGTGAAATTTGAGGTATAGCCTCTTGAGAGAAATAGCATAAGCTATTCATGGACTAAATCAAGGATAAACACAAATCTATATTGTTGTGAGGTTATAATGTCCAGACATGACTACGGCAACACGAACACGCACAGGAATGTCTACTAAAAAACTAATGTAATTATTCGTAAAATTTAAAATTACGATTTCAATAATTTTTAAACTATATATTTATATCTAAGTTAATTAAAACAATTATAATACTAAAATTTATAATGTTTTAGTACATGTATTGTATCCTTTTATTGCATGAATTAAAAGGGTACCCTTTTTCTAATTAAAAAAAGGGAAGTGCAAAAATAAGAAGTAAACAAAAATAAAAAGTTAATAAAACTAAATTCTAAACACTCCCTCTATGTTCCACACACAAATAGCTTCCTCTTACCCCTCAGTATGCACAATATCCTAGCCCATCCCCTGTGCTCTTGCTCTCACACTCACCTCATAGGCCACATGATGTGTAGGAAGAGGAAAACAAAAGTTAAAACTAAGGGGTTGTTTAGGATTACTTTTATTTTTTTCCTTATTTTTGTTTTCAAAAAAGGAAATTTATTTAGTATATTTTTAACTGTTCTTATTCTTTTATCTTTTAAAAGCAAATCAAGTTGTTTCTAAAAATACTCAATAATTTTAAGATGTTTTGAATATTTTTATAAATAACTATAACACCTGACTCCCACCACAGCCACTGTAATGCAGCCACCGCTGCATAAATTTACTTATTATATCCAATAAAAACTAAAAAAATATTTTATTTTTAAGTAACCAAATATATTTTAATTCATGTCAAAATATAAATAAATGAATTAAAAAAAAAAAACAACAGTGATCCCAAATGTCAGTGAAGTGATTTATGTTATTACTATCAACATTTTGACCAGCATGGAGGATAAAACAAAGGAATTATTTGCCCCAAGTTATTGGGGCAAATGTGGGCAAAAAGCATACAACTACAGGTCCCCTACAACATATTTAGCTTTGAAAAAAAAAAAAAAAAAACTCAATTGTATTTTGTAAAGTAAAAGCACGCACTGGGCATGCCAATTAGCAGGGTCCAAGGTACAAAAACTAGCACAGTAATTGATATTGATCACAGCAGCTCACCACTTACCCACTCACATACATAATATTCTTGCAGCTGTTCAGCCACTACTGTATGCAGAATCTGTCACCAGCAACCAATCTCTTTAATGTTCTTCCTCCGTCGCCCGCCGACTATAGTCCTTCTAACCTCCATCTCTCGCCAACTACGTTACTTCCGACCATCATTGCAAACTACAGTCCTTTAGACCTCCGTCTCCTGCCGACTACGATCTTTTCGACCACCGTCGCACGCCGATTATAGTCATTCGGACTACCATCACCCAACTAAGGTCCTCCAGACCTATGTCGCCCGTCGACTATGGACCTTCCAACCATCATCGCCAACTAAGGTCATTCTGACCTCCGTCTCTGTCGACTATAGCCTTTCCAACACTGCCGCCCTCCGACTACGGTCCTTCCGACCACCGTTGCCCAACTAAGGCCCTCCTGACCTCCATCGCTCGTCGACTATGATCCTTCCAACCATTATTGCCAACTACGGTTCTTCTGACCACCATC